>NW_020290618.1:383383-578015 GCF_003184585.1 Aspergillus saccharolyticus JOP 1030-1
AAAAAAAAAAAAAAAAAAGAGAGAAAAAGAAAAAGAAGGCCACAAGTCACCAACTAAGCCAGCATGGCCAGTGCAGTGGCACTGAACACTCACTGATGAATTTGTGCGCTGGGCCTACCTTGTACGATATCGCTCTGCAAGAAATCTCGTCAGACACAATACCAAATACCACATCAGAGACGGGTTGAGCTACCTCCAACCGGCTTGTCTCTTCTCGCCCATTGTACGACGCTAGGATCTTCTTGCTGCCCTGGTAACTTCCGACTAGTATTTGGATCGTGAACAGGTGAAGATGAGCCTGTCTAGAAGGCAGTGCCAAACAAAAGTTGCTATCCAGAAGCTCTTTTTCTTTGCCCGCTGCATAATGGAATGAGGATAGATTGCACAATCACATACCTCCTTCCTGGGCACGCGCAGCAAGGGTCTGAGCAGCCACTGATTTACCTTGAGGGCTCATTCAGTAAACGGCAGATCAAAGCACGGCCCCGGATTCTGCTTCCGGGTTGTCGACCTCTCCACCTGGGATAATTCCCGGGCGAGCTGGCCCAGCCGCTCTGCTTTTTCATCCTGTTGCCTAGAGATTGACGCCGCCACAGTCTCGTCTGGTCCCACATCAACGTTCTCCCCGTGAGCTATCGTGGACCCCGTCGCTGGACCCCCTGATACTGCTACCGGTGATGGCTGTCCATTGTCCGACATTGAGCCCTTGTCTTCCCCTTGCGTCGCTGCCATGACCGCAGCAGCCAGCTTTTCCTGCCACCCCCTCTCTTCAGCCTCCTTCGTAAGTATTGCATAATGCGCCCGTCGATACACTCCAACCGTGCTCAACGCCAACCCCACGATCTCAAACGCAAACAGCACGGGCAACGCATATCCAAGCTGGGGGTTGCATCCACGCGACCAGATATCTATCAGCACCTGAAAGACCGCGTGCGTAGGAAGAGCATACCCCCAGCGATAGAATGCGGGGACCAGCTCGAACGGCAGCAAGATCGACGTCACATTCAGCACGATCCAGGAGATGAGCGCCATAGGCACGAACGGCAGCGGAATCCAGATGGTAAAGACGTCCAGCACCAGGAAGTTGAGGTGCGCAAACAGCCACAGCACCAGCCAGGTGAGGACGAATTGTCCCCCAGACACGTGCCAACCAAACCGGAAGGCCCAGATGGCGCCGGCTGTGGAGAGGGAGCCCAGCAGGGTGTATGTGCCTGCCAGCAATTGGCGAATGATGGCGATGCGGTGGGGAGCCACGGTTGTGTAGAGACGGAAATGTTGGTAGACGCTGTTGATGTACCCCAAGTAGAAAAATTCTTGAATCATGATCAGGATGACCACAAGGGTGTTGTAGACGAGGCGCGAGCCTTGGGTAGTTGGCTGAAGATTCGTGGAGGCGAGCGTCCAGGGTGAGGCGAGGATGCCGAGTGTTGAGGTGATGTTGGTAGTGAGACCTGGGAGCATCTGGGTGGCGTTGAGTGTGTAGGCGAGGCGGGCAGTCTCGGAGAGGGATTGCATGCTGCCAGCGACAGCTGAGTCGACGATGGTGGAGTAGCGCGCTTCGTTCCAGACCAAGCCAAGCAAGTCATCGGGGTTGTAGTCCGCCCCGCTCGTTAATGCGGCGGCCAGCTGGTTTGAGGCATTGGGGGTAATGTAAAGGCCTCCCCAGTATTGAATGTGGCAGACAGTGGA
Source organism: Aspergillus saccharolyticus JOP 1030-1 (assembly GCF_003184585.1). Lineage (NCBI taxonomy): Eukaryota > Fungi > Ascomycota > Eurotiomycetes > Eurotiales > Aspergillaceae > Aspergillus > Aspergillus saccharolyticus. The sequence goes on from NW_020290618.1 coordinate 385,073, forward strand.
GGTGATGGCCCTGAGATCGGGGTACTGCCGCGCTGAATGCTCGGTTAGGGTTGGGAATCCCGGCGTTCGAAGCTGCTGGTATGCAGCACGAATGGCCTCTCCAATCGCGCCTCCGTCGTAGTCCACGAAGACCACATTTAGATTATGCACATGAGTGGTCTCTTGAAAAAGAGAACCAAAGAGATAGCAGAAGAGACCGAGGAACAGCAGCTGCAGCACCAGGAGGTTGATTCCGGCCGCCCTCAATACCGCCAAGCGCAGCGGCCGCACCGTCGGGTCATGGATGCTCAGGTGCTTCTGCCTTCGGGCTCGTGCGTAAAAGGTCATGAGGTCAATCGCAACTTCAAATTCTATCCACAGCGATCGGAGTTTTGTTGAAAGGTTCGGTCTGGGCGGTCTAACAGTTCCTAATAACTGTGCAAGTGAAAAGGGTGGGGCGGAAGTCGTGCTCGTAACTGTTCTCTGAACGAGATGCTTCGATGAATACGAGCCAGTCACCAACCAGCGTCCGGGCCAGGGATGCGGTGATATAATCCCGGCAGCGGTTGATGAACCAACCAGTCTGATCTGCACACTGCACCCATTAGTACCTTGCATTTGCTCCAGCTCGCTGGCAGCTCCTCAAACCAATTGCCCCTTTGGATGAGATAACTACCGTCACGTGCGAGCAGTCACCTGGATTCTACGCTATTGCCAATCTGGCAGATTCATCTACTCCCTGGATGTACACGACTTGTCCCCATGTTGAGTCATTCTGATCCACCCCCAGGCCGGACCCATGCTTTACCGGGGCACACGTAGTAACTCGCCGATACTTGATTCGGTTTTGTGGGGGTGCGTTGATGCCAAAGTCCTCAAGGGTATCAAGGAGTTCCGTGTCCATCTGCATAGCGGAGTGGCCGTTGTACGCGCATAGGTCGGTAGAGTATGGACAGGATGCATTGGCATTTATAGTAAAACGGTATATTTGGGCGGACGTAGGTGCTGCAGTCCAACTCGCTTGCATTTTCGTGGTAGCACCGGCGGACATATGTGGCAGCATCATAGGTGTCCTGCAGACTCTTGGTATTACTTATACTCAGATCGGTGGCGTTGAACCAATAACCTCCACAGCCGGGCCTATGATGAGGGTGGACTGGCCAGCTGTCTTGGTGATGTAATGTGTGAAAAGACCAGACACACCAAATAGAATGAGAACCAGAATTGGTAGCACTGCCAGTAGCAGAGATCGTCCAACAGCCCTGAGCTTTGACGCAATTCGGCCGGACTCGAATGGTAGCGAGAGCAAAACCCAAGCTGCCGCGCTGCGCCTTTTGTTGCGCAAGATGACCTGACGTTGGTGGGAAAGAGCATCACTCTGCTGATCTGGAGCTGTGGTCCCAGCCTGATGAAGAGCGAAGCTAAGTGTACTCCAAAACAGGCTGCCGGCTAGAGAGACGAGTATAGCCAGGAATGCGCTCAGAATTCCGGATTTCGTCTGTGAGAGGGTCAAGGTGGAACCCCTAACTGTGCCCTCGGATCAGTTGATCCAGATTCCAGTGTAAGTGTGGAGTGTGGCAGACATGACACCAGATCTTCGCGACCCGCTTACGTATAATTCAGAAAGCAAGAGGGGTACCAAGCAGCACCGCCGCGGTTCTGAAGTCAAGCGCAAGGACTTTGCATTGTATGTGTCAAGCTGCCGGAGAGGGGGTGGCAGTGAGGTTCGGGCTTCCCTCGAGAGCTTCCTCCATGTTTCGATGACATCAGGCAGCGGCCCAAGACCATTGAATTCTTTGCGAGTTGCATGGCCTGGCACAGGAGACTTCAACAGGTGCCTACTTTGACCAGTATGGTGACCTGTATGTTCAATCGGTTGCAAATGCAAACTTCTGCTTGAGAGTTGACTTGAGAGACCCATTTACATTTTAGCGCGTGCAGATGCCTAATGCCACCAAATTATAATTGCCGATCTGTGTGATGCAATTCTGGCGGTAATTGGTCACGGCGGGGCTGCAGGGTCTTTCTCCGTGTTGGTGCATGATACAAGGCTGACGTTCTTTTCTATAATTCTCTGGGCGTGCACAGTCTTCCGCGCGATGTCCTGGACCCGCCCAGGGGTAAAGCGCTCTGATAATGACACGAGAAACGGACCTTGAAAACTTGGGTGCTGTCGGTCGTGCCTGTCAGATTGTGGGTAGATTTGTAGAGAAGAGAAAACCGCAGTACAGAGTCACTGTCCGAGAGATCTACGGAGTCAAGATACATAACTTACCACAAATATTACGGGGCCCAATACTCACAGCGCCTCGTGGCTGCTTCTCCGCACCTGAAAATGGACCTACAGTAAACAAACCCGAGATCTGGACCCAGAGCCTTATCGTGAGTTGTGTTCCGATGACCCGCTCCCCCACACCGAATGCCAGGGCTCTGGAGACATGGATGCTTCCATGCTTAGAGGACGCGCTCTCAGCCGTGCGGCTGGATCCACGACGCATCCCGCGACTGCGGTGTTGCGTGATAGTACGTTTATCCTAGGTGTTGTTTTTGACCAATCAAGTGATTTGGGGCTCGTTGATTACTCTCAAGGTACCAAATACGAGATATGGCGTGGCAGACCAACGAAAGCAGGAATAATCCCTCGGACCTAAGATTGTACGCGGTACAATCATTGATGATTTGCGGATAGTGTCTTCGGGTGATACTTGGTGCATATGACAACTCTGACCTTGAATCACCTTTGCAAGTGGTTCATAGTCACAACTGGATGCGGATCGTGCCATACTTTTGTCCTCCGATGACTGCTTCGACTGACAATTTTGTGAGTGTCAGACTCGTAAGGCTGAAACAAGGGTATGATCGCATGCATGAACCGTATTGTTTCCAAAAGGGGCGGGTATCCTCGGAGAGACAGGCACGTAGTTAGCGCAGCCAGCTAGAAACTTTCATGCATGGAGTAGGATCGGAAACGGCCGATTTGCGCATTTGGCGCACAGACCAAAGAGCATTCTTCGCTGTTGAGGTTGATACATGAAGTTGAGAGAGGGATATCGGGCTAGAATGGAAAATGCCCGTCTGTGCAATGAATGGATGATGATGGATTGTTGAAAGTCCAAGCAGAGGAGTTGGGTAAGATCTTGGACGACAAGGGAAACTCCCACCGTTAAATTTGTTGCCTGAGGCCAGAGTAAAAATAATAGGCGGTCAATCTACCGCCGCGTCCGCCTTTCATAGTACCATAGAGTGTCAGGAATTCAATGTCTCTCACCCGCAGCACTTTTGAGGCACTTCATAATGCTTTTCAACTAGCCTCTTGGATAAGGCTCGCTTCATCTTGATGAACTCGACCTAGTTTCGATAAAAAAGGCTTAAAATTCCCGGTAGGCGTCATAATCGCGAAGGGAGAAATGCCCCCCGCCCTCAACCATTATTGAAGAAGTCAGGACGACATCTTCGAAAACAAGAGGCTTCTATCTTCATGAAACGCTATTCATACCTTTGCAACCACTCGATCTGCGGATATGAGCTTGTCCATGAACAGACCTGCTGCGTCACAGCCCATTCTAGTGTCTAGCATACCTGGCATCGGAAAGCTCTTGGCAGTGTACCCCCAACTTCGAATGCGTGCTAATCTACTCCGCACCCGTACTGTATTAGCCTGACGCTAATGGCTGCACATTTACGCGAAGTCTTAAAGGTGCCTACTTCTTCCTAGTCAGATGACGTGGGAATTCTCCTTCTCCTCATCAAACGCTGAGACCCGTTCAGATCGATTCCCTGCCACATAATCCTACCTCCCCTAACAACAAAGCATGTCCGCACCGCCTGCAAGAAAACGCCATGCCAGGGGCATCCGATCAAGAACTGGGTGTCGTACATGCAGAATTCGACGGATCAAATGCGATGAGTCGCCCGAGAAGTGTCGCAACTGTACATCCACCGGGAGACTTTGCGATGGTTATGAATTGTACCGCCTGCCCATGTCAGCCAGGCCCAAGAAGAACCGCTTTCTCTTGACTTCTCCGCCTGTCAGCGCCCATATTCGCTGGGCCGCCACTTCAGATGAGCGTCGCTGTTTGTCGTTTTTCTGCAATCGCACGATTCCAGATGCTACGGGCTACTATGACACCCATCTATGGGAGCAGTTCGTCTTTCAGATGGCGAATCTGGAGCCTGCAGTCTGCCACGCGGTAATCGCCCTTGGGGCCGCTCATCAGGACGTTGTTTTCCAAGGAATAAATCTTGCACCTACCGGAGCAAGGCAAAGGGGCGTTTGGTATTTCTATGCGCTAGAAGAATCCGCCCGCGCCTTCGAACTGCTCCGTCGCCGCAACACTCAGGATCCGCAGATGCGGCAAGTGATGCTTCTCTGCTGTCTCCTCTTCGTCTATCTGAATCTGGTTCAACGGGACTATGAAACTGCATTCCAACATCTTCATGCTGGCTTGCGAGTTTTCAGCGAGCTGGAAATTAGCGGTTGCCGTTCCCTCCCGTGCACCTCTCCCGGCCGTGCTGCAATCGATCCACACCTCATCACAGCTTTCGCGCAGCTTGAAACTCAGACCACGCATCTCAGTGCTCATAACCGCCCACAGCTTTGGGCCAACCACCCAGGACCGGGGCATCTCAGCCGCCGTGATCACAGCAACTTGCCCAGCGAAAGTGTCGACGACCGACGCTTGGCCCTGCAGCCCCTCGAGAATGCCATCTATCGGTTCTTCAAGCGGTGTTGGAATGCGTCGGCGGATGAGGTTTTCGCTCATTATCAGGTCCTGCATGCCACAAAGACTCATCTGCTATCCGAAGTTCAACACGCCAAGCAATCCTTCTCTGACTTCTGCGACCTGAGATATGCAGCCCTCTCTCCGAAAGAACAACGCGGCACTGACCTGATTCGACTGCATCTGATGGCCTTTTCCGTTGGTCTTCGAACCTCGCTGATCCTACACCAGCCAGATCAGATCACAGCGTTCACAGCCGAATATGCAGCCATGCTGTCGCTGGCCCGAAAGATTATTGCGCAGTTTCCCGACAAGCCCACGGTGATGGTTGACTCCGGTGTGATCTTGCCGCTATACATCATCGCTGACTGCTGTCAAGACCTGAGCCTGCGCTGGCAAGCTATACAGGAACTCCGGGCCTGGCCGCACTATGAAGGCCCCTACGACTCGATGGTCACGAGCACCCTTCTTACCGAGCGCTGCCGGCTTGAAATGCGCACGCGAATCCGCGCAGAAATGCGCGACTCGTTCCTGTCTGCTGGAAGGGTGGTGGACAAGGGACTGTTCGAATTGATGGTCGATGATGAGCTACGTGAGCGGATGAAGATACTCACTGGTGAACAAGTGGATGATGAAAGCTTTCGCCAGGCGAGCGGTCAAGCGGAAGCCGATATTTCGCAGGTCATGGCATTGGTGTCTTTGAGAGACTGGACATGTCTTCGTAGATTGGAGCGATTGAAAGGACAAGTATCGCTAGCTATGAGATCAGAAGAAAACTTCATTGGCTAGAGCAGAATGTCTCGTGGCGATGTCGAGGTAGCCCAGTCAAGCAAATTGCTAGTGCAGTCACCGCGGATTACCTAGTAGTCCATGGTTCCCATACCCGCTCCACACTGCTTCCAACAATACCAAGCAGGTTCTGGAAGACCATTTTGGAATTTCGTCCCTTCATTCTGTAGCCCACGTATACACTAGAAGTTCGAATACTTAGGCTTAAGCCACGTCCAATAGCTTATCTGTTGCTGTTGGATCCCTTCCGCCAGAGAGGAACCGGCAGCTGCAACGAAGCAGGCCTAACCGGCGTAACCGATATATGAACTGTAGAAAGCATTGTTCCTTTCTCTTCACTCAATGGAAGTCTAGGTGGCGACATGCGAGTGAGTATAGGTAAGTTTCTCGAAATAAGCATGCTTGAGTTCAGCAATCTCTACCTTGATCAAGTTCCACCGCACCAGACTCTCAGTCTTGGCGCTCGGCATTTGTGCCCCCCAATTTGCGGCAGAGGAGACAGATGTCTCTGTCCATGACTAGCAGGGGGCGTCCTTGGTTTAGGAATATGAACACAAGGTATGTTGGCCTCGTGATGGTGAAACACATAACTGAATACGAGATGGTCGGAACCTTGCCCGAGCGGACAAACTGATAGCCATCACCTCTTGGGTAGTTAGCTGGCATGGCGGCCCTATGCTCAGCCAAGGAAGACTTTGACAAAGCTGGCAATTACCACACGTATAGAGCATTCAAGGGTTTGAAGACAGAGAGCCTGAAATTGCACAAATCGCTGGAATCAACACACTTGGCATTCACAGCAAATTAGTAAGCATGCTCCCAACCCTTCTAAGCTTCTCCTACAGGCCTCATGTCCAGATTTAGCATTTTGGATCTTCATGACGAGCTTTGGCAACAATCAATCGTAGAAATTGCCCGGGAAACTAGATCAGGCGATGCCAACCGGTTTCCCGGCCAGGTACGTAAGGTGTTTAAGTTGTGAATAATTGCTTCCACAATAAGTTAGCCTGCAAAAATCCGATTGTGGTGTGAAACGCAGTGGACCCCGGCGGTGGGGAGACGTGGGTACAAACAAAACCGTCCGTTGGAATCACGATTGGGATCTTATCCCACTTGACGAATCATGGTTCATGAGATGTACTCGAGGTAAATTAAAGTCTCTGAACATCGGTCTAAAGGGGGAGTTGAGGCAAACTGCAAAGCCTGTGCTGACACTGGCGCCCTGTGCAGATGTGACACCACAGGTGGGAGATTCCACGTGTCGATGAATGCGCCTCCCAACCCCCTGACAGGCTGAAACAGAGCCGGGGGCTCGAACTCTGCAAGTTTAGATGCCAGAGAGAGAAAGCCAGGCTCATATATACGGATTCGTCGTCTCATGATGCTGCCGTCCCCGACCCCGGCCTACCTCCCTTCCGTTCGCCTGCTGGTTCGCGCCCTCAGAATTCAATTCTTTTTCCTTTTGCAAATGTAATCCTACTTGCGTATTCCTTCGTTGGAACTTTCTTCCCTCTTCTTTGGTCTCTCTCTCTCTTTCTTTTCCAGACGGTTAGCCGGTCTTGCCGCCCCCCATGGAAGAGGCTTGGAAGAGAGACCTTTCGCCCGAGCGAATTGCCTACCTTGCGCAGTCCCGCATTCCGGGCATCATTGCGTGCAATGTAATCTTACTCGTGTTTGCAACGGCTGGACTGCTGGTGCGGTTGTTTGTTCGTCTTCGGTACCTTACGGGGATCAACTTAGATGATGTGCTGTGCATAACTAGTTGGGTATGTTGAAGACGATGGTGCGGTCGTGTTGCGCATCCAATCTCAACTCATGGCTGGAAACTGATGCGATGCCACTGATCCAGGTATTTACCTTCGCCTTATGCTTTACAACAATGTGGAGTAAGTGGCCATACGAGAAGAATTCCAATCGCGAGCGAAATTGCATCCTGACCATTCTGTGCCTTTCCACAGTGACCCGATACGGTTTCGGGAAGCACATTGGCACGGTGTCAAGCTTCAGCGACCGGGCCATGTTTTTGAAGGTATCATTTACTCAATCCCAAGGGAAAGATAATCCAACCGTCCGGCTAATTCGCGCCCGGAATGATCCAACCAGCTCGACTTCGTCACCATGCTCACCTACGTCCTCGCCCTCGGCGCCATCAAGATCTCCTTCTGTGTCCTCTATCTCCAGATTTTTCCCGGCAAGAAGTTCCGAATTGCCTGCTGGTGCCTGCTGGCGATCCTGCTTGGCGAGACCATCGCTGAGACCTTTGTCGTGATCTTTCAGTGCATCCCCGTGCACAAGGCATGGGATGCCACAGGCCTCGTTGAGGGCTGGTGTGTGGACATGACGGCGCTGTACTACTCGAATTTCGCCATCAAGCTGGCCACGGACCTGGCCATTTTCATCATGCCGATCCCCAAGTTGTGGCAATTGAAGATGACCAAGGGCAAACGCATGGGGTTGGTGGTGATGTTCAGTCTTGGTCTTTTGTACAGAACCCCCTCCGCCTCCGGTTTCACGCGAGAGGAACGTGTGACTAATGTTCGCTGTCCACAGGGTATGCGTCACGAGCATCATCCGGGTCTCCTACATGAACTCCTTTGCGGTGGATCACACCTGTATGGCTTTGATATCTTGCCTCAGATCAATCCCTATTGTGTATGCTAATGTCTGCTGCGCAGGGTCAATGGTCAACACCGAGCTTTGGTCCTGCGTCGAGGTCGCCGTCGCTATCTTCATCGCCTGCATCCCCAGCTTCAAGACCCTCATCACGCATCGGTTCCCCGTTCTGCAGCGCCTCCTCGGCCTTTCGAGCGACAGCGACTCGGCCGGTCCGTCTAAAATGTACGGTACCTCGTCGCGGCGCACCTACCACGGCCCCTCGATGAGCATCAAGCTTAACCCAGTGCACGGCCACAGCAGTAGCAGCAGCCGCGCGGACGCCGAGACCGCCAACGAGTCGCAGGAGCGCATTATGTTTCCCGAGGGAATCCACGTGGTGACAAAAGTCAGTGTCAATGAGACGGTCTGACCACAGTTTCTACCTTTACTTAGCCCCGTCAGGAAAAGTGAGCGAGGGTCGTCACACAGGTAAACTCTAATAGATAGATTATGATTATGAATTTCTTGCCTTCGCCAACAATTCACACGGGAAGACCCCTGATTCTGCAGTCGCGATCATGGTCCCGTGTCGAGGACACTAGATAGACGAACAGATAGATAATAGGGCTTCGCTGGTCGTCGGAGACTTTGGAGTGCACGGAGTGGGTGGGTCCTCGAAGTTTCCGCCTTCTTCCCCTCTCTTTCTCTCTCCCTCTCTCTCCGCGCCAAAAAGATGCTGGTGAAATTGTCAGGTCAGAAGTTCAGAACCCGTGGATCCCCGGACAAATATACTCTAATGAGTTTAAAATCCGCGCTAGCGGCTGGCAGACCCCACCTGAACTCGCCATTGGGCTTCTCGGCCGACCGGTCGATGGGTAGGTATGGGCGTCACTGATCAAGGTTCACTGCCAGTCAGTCTGTGACTGTAGGCCCTGCAATGCTTAATCGCTCCAACACGGGCCTCAAGCAGTATTACATACGCCCGTCTCATCTTGGGCTTCTTGATCCAGGTCGATGCCTGAACGATCGTCTGCTACGTTGACCCTAAACACAGCACCAGAAGACAATCTCCGGATATGCAACTTTCGTATGCGGAGCGGGCCCGCAAGTTCTAGGCCGGAGGAACAATGAGCCCTAAACGCTGGTGGGGAAAACGGTAATTTATATCAAGCACGCTAGTGCCGCACCAATGCAAAGTGTGATTGGCTTTAAACCTGTGTGGGCAGGGATCGGCGCAGTCTCGGTGGGGAGTCCTTGCCTTGGTGCCTGAATTCTTGCTTCATTGCTTGCTAGAAAAATGGCTCCCAGAGATTGACTCGTGCATCGAATCTCATCAGTGGAGGACCGCTCGGACATAGTTGGACATAGGAACAAGCTGACAGGGATTTCTCTGCCGTTGGACTGGTGATCCTATAACTAGCATGTTTTTAAGTGGTTCCAACCTGGTCATGATGTAGCATAGTTCTTGCGATTGAGGTGCACGATCCTGAAGTTATCGAGCGACTAGCCTGTAATTGGCCCTGCCAAAAGGCGTCTGAATGCAGATGATCAATGTCCAAGGCTCACCAAGGTGGGTGTCCATGCGCCCATGCGTCCACGTCGCTGACAATCATCGTTTGTGGACAAGGCTCTCGAGCGCCGCGGCAGCTTGGTTCATGAGTAAGTATAGTAGTCTATTTAGCATGGTGCCGAAAGCACTGGTAAAGCCCTGCGGTAGGCGGAGCGAGCATCCTAATTCTCATCCGGCATCAACTGTTGCGATGAGAATCGTGTCTCGGAAATGTTAGTAACCAACTTTACCCAAGCCAGCTTCGTCCACTGGTGCAGCAGGTGAATTTTCGCGCAGTGGATGTACTAAGATCGTTACAAGTGCCGATCAATGTCCTGAATAGAACTCGATGTCAGTCACGGTCGTATACGGAGTAGCACGGAACCGGCAGAGTCCAGGTTGATCGAATATGCAAATGCCATAAGTTAGTAATGTGATGCGCAAACATTCTTAGCAGGCGTCTTATGCTACTTCGGAAAGGGTACGTACTACTACTAGCTATCACTACTGGCACTGGCTAGCGCGCAATGTTCTCACCGCAGGGCATGGAATCAAATTAGGTAATGATAGATTTAGCTACTCTGCGTACAAGTATCATCAGTGTCATCTGTCACCTGTCACCTCTAGCGGCTGAAACAAGCATTGCTGGATAAAACTCCTGAAGGGCGCCAGTGAGGGAGCAGAGGAGAAAGACATAGGCAGTACCTGAACTTTTCCCCTTGCCACTTTGTGTACACCTTTAGAACTTCAGGCTATAAGATTTCAAATCTAGTCTTAAAAGCCAGGATTGGTCCACGTATAACATGCGTTTCTGTCGCCATTATGCTAATATCAGGGCCTTTTAACCAGAAAGAAAAATAAAACTTGTGAATCATGATACCAATCAGATCATTGCCACTCATGAGCTAGACACCCTAGCGCTTCCATCGAACGGAGAAGCAGTTTACGAGCACCGAGGGTCAGCATAGTGTTGTCCTAGAGTCTTGCGATCAAGCCGACATCAAACCACAGGAATCACAACGACAATTTGTCGAGCGCAAACACCGCAGCATATGAGCAGATGCTCCCTGTACATCCAAGTTCAAACTCACGACCCCTAGTTTGGAAGCAGCAGCAGCAGCCCATTGAGCCAGAACTGCCAGCCGAGCGAATGATAAGCTGACGCAAGGCGAGCAGTCACACATCCATAGACTTTTCAGTACAAGACGCAGTCTTAGTCTCCAGTCCGTCACAAGTCGGAGGCGTAACTTGTGATGTTGGCGGCTACGGCGTGCAAACGTCACGTCAGTGTGCGAGATTCTTGAGCAGCAGTTGCCCCGGCAAGGAAAGAAAAAAGTTGCGACGAGCAGGGAACAGGCGGCGAAAGTACTGAGAGGGTCCCTACTTTGTGATTTCCCAACCGGATATACATACTGGCCTATGCCTGCCTGACTGTCTGCGCAATTAATGGGTGACTGGTGCAGCTGCCTTATCTATGGCATGCTGTATGTGTTATTTTCCGTCTCATGTCCAGATCATGTTGACCGCAGGGGCCACAGAGCATGGTAGCAGGAGTCGACAAGCCGTTGTTCGTACGATGTCATTTTGCCGACATTGCCTACCCTCACGAAGACATCATCCGCCGGTGACAGGAACGGAACCCATGATAACGCATGAAGGTACATCACTTGCAGTACCCTCGGGTGGGTGTTAGTTACCACATCTTCATCACCGCAGACACTGACACATCAAGTTCTCTCCAACCATCGGTCTCTCTAGACTTACCCGTTCATCTTCCCCTCTCTTTGAGTCGCTGATCTCTACCTTAATCTTCTTTCTACAACTAATATCTCTAACCGTCCTCTCCCGCCACCACGACTCTAACCCTCTACAACCATCCGACCAACTTACTCTCTTCGACACATTTGTCCAAAGCCTAAGATGTGCGCCCCACTTTTCCCCATTCTGGTCGAGCACCAGGATGATCTCGACCTGGACGAAGCCATCCGCCAGGGAGGAGGACCCATTAATCGGGTGAGCCCCGCATTGCAAACGCACCGGATCGGTACAACCCTACCTGTCTTTTTCCGAACATACCAGGGAGACCGATACACTTGGACTGAAAGCGACGACGATGATGATGAGGATGACAATCACTACGACGATGAACACGACACAAACAACGATCCTGAAGCTGACAGTGATGAGAACAACTCAGAACAAGAGGGGGGTTGGGGCAGGGGCTTCCCTGTCTGTCTGGGAGCGAGACTTCATTGTCCACTTTCGACCAGCGCCTGAAGTCAGCCAGGAAGAAGAAGTAGAAGAAAAGAGCGAGGGGAAAGAGGAAGGGGGAGACCGGGAGGGAACTGAAGGGAGAGGCTAACAGGGCGACCTCAGTTACAGCCACCACCACCACCGAGATCGCGATCCCGCTGTCGACAACATCAACAGCAACAACCACTACTGCCATTGCCAAGATAGCGACTCCGACGTCGAAGATGAAAACTCTGATGGGGAATCCTTTGCGCATCGTCCGCTTGACCATTTTTGATCTTATTCTCGCTTTCTCGGCATACTGGCACTGCGCCGGCAGTCCTTCCAGAACGTAAGAGAAGCATTAAGCTCGGAGTATGTGGATCTCCGGGCTATGATTGAAGCGAGCATAGTGGGACTTGAGATTCGTGGGGGAAGCCTATCCCTGCCACATGGATTCGAAGACGCTAACAGATGGATCATGACAGGCTGTGGCGATACGTGGCTTGGCAGAGACGAAAGATGCAAGCGGAAAGACTTCCTTAATGAGTCGTGGAGGTCACTTACCAGGCCTCAGGTCAGTCTCAACTTCTATCTTCTTTTCTGGCATTCAAACACACTCCCATACACACCAGCTGAAGAGCCGACGAAATACGTCGACGACTGTTTACGGGCTATGCTTTCACGTCCAGAAATGCAAATCATTCGTCATTTTTGCCATCGGCGTGCATACCTGTAAAGTCTGAAACCATTTGTAGTTCGAGCCTCATCTCCAGGGACTCAAAAATCCGCCTCCCAGTCGTGCCTGTATGGGGCCGGGAAGCGAAGAAAATAATGTTTCGTACATCCGATACACCGCTGCAACGACAGCGAAAACGCATTGACTATCATTTGGTCTAGATTGGGTTTTCCTTCAGATCAGATCCAGGCTGGGAACCGTCATGAGTTGGGAAGGAGTTTATTTTGTCTTACTCTTTTTGGAACGCTCAAATGTACGACTTCTTGCATCATGGGGGCGTCAACTTAAAGCAGATCGCTCGCATATGTCGCTCTTTGTTTGGCAATATCACAATGGAAGCCACTTTGCTTGACCTGTCGATTAGAGATGTGATAAGATAATGATGCTACCTAATGAACTGTAGGCTGGCTAATATCAAGGTGGTCGGGCATGGTGGAACCAGGGCTCGAACCACCGACTAGAAGAACAAAAAGCGAAATGAAAAGCCCAACGCGGGGGTTGAACCCGCAACCTTGAGATTAAGAGTCTCACGCTCTGCCGATTGAGCTAGCTAGGCTGATTTGGTGATACGTACCGGTTTTATAACAACATCAAGCTGTACAAAACCTATCGCCGCCCTGCGGAAGTAAGGGCATGTGTGGAGATTTAAACGGTAGGCATCTCATCGCCCAAGATTTTCATTCACTACAGAAGCCAGTCACTGGCAATCCCTCTACCAGTCTCAGTTCAACAAAGACTGATACTATTATCATATTCCCAGCGATAAAAGCTCACACTGACCTAAGCCCCTTCATTGTCACCGCAGCCAAGCAACTCCAGAATCAAGAAGGGTGAGATCCATATCCCTTTTGATCAGAATGACGAATTGAGAACACGTGCCTCTGGACTTCTGGCTCGATCTGAGAGTTTCGAGCGCAAGCTAGTCGACTTCGATGACACAGATATGACTCGAGGAACTACCCTCGCAGCTCCGGTGCAGGGACTCAACGTGAACGCACCCACTTAGGCAAGAACATAGAGATCGTATATAGAACCTAACAAATGTTCGAGGGCCTGTCGCACCACAAGCAAGGTCCCTTGCTGCCCCTTAAGTCTCTCTGCTTGGCATCATGGAACTTTTTTACCTGAAGAAAGCCTTTCCAGCACATCCCAATAGAAGAACTTACGGTCTCAGAGATGGGTCCAAAAGTGCGAGTGCTATTTTGAAGTTTCCATGCAGTAAAAAATGGAATTACCTATTAGTACTGGCCTTGATTCGCGATGCTAGTTTGCTCACATGTATTTACGGGCGGAGTCAGATGTCTCGCTTGGAGATATCTTGTGTCACTTCATTCAATCGCATTCCGAGTAGCCTTTCCATCCCGGAATCAACCTGCGGCTTGTGAGTGAACTTAGCTTTCCCAAAGCGGTCACTAATGCCAAAAATCATCATGATCAGAAGCAAACGAACTATCACATACGACCACAGGGTGTGGAAAATAGGGCTTCCCGTCCGCTCAGCCGTACTCAAGCCACACGCCGGGAGGTTAGTAGTTGGGTGGGTGACCACCAGCGAATCCCTTCTGTTGTATGTTTTTTTTTTTTCTGTTTTCACCATTTCTCCCTCATGCACATGGAGAGATTACTAGACGAACTGCTGGAGAAAGCGAGATAAATGGAAAAGAGCCGTCAACTTTCAAAATTGAGATGGTACTATGAAATATGGAGACGTGGAAAACAAGAAGAATAGAAGAAGCCGACCGACGGGGCGAAAATTGGTTGACCAACAGCAGGCGGGCCCACCAAAAGATCTCAGCTTGAATTACGCTACCTTCGCGGAATATATTTCTTGAGTACTCCTCAGTCGGATGCGAAACCGCAAGAAAATAGTAAGATGACATAAGTGAGCAGAGTTCTGCCTTGATGCATGTCAGAGACGGAGTACTGCGTATGTGAGCGAATCAATTTGCCCGGTCGAGGAGCAAGCACATCGAAGAGTGCAGCCAACGTCATCTAGCGACATAGGCCCACATACCCGATCTAGTGCACGGCAGCGAGTCTGGGTCTATAAAACAACAGCCCTGGAAACAACCTCTTCTCATCGAACCAAAGGTCTCACTCATCTCATCCCGAGAATCAGTCAATCATGGATCTCACACCTTGCCCTGCCAGACCGCTTCCCTCGACCGATGACCTCAAACAGTTCTATGTTGGCAAGGATGTGAACGATGTGCCCAAACCGGCCGTCATTCTGGATGTGGCCATCATCAAACGACATTGCCAGGCGATGCTGAAGGCGGCCAAGGCGCTGGATGTTGGACTTCGCGCTCACGTCAAGACCCATAAAGTGAGTCACATTTTCCGGACCCCATAGTTTTTTCCAGCAGTCTAAATGAAGATCGTCAGACCCTGCAAGCCACTCGCCTACAAGTGGGGGAGGAAAGCCGAGAGGTCAACCTAGTCATTTCGACCGTCCTCGAGGGGGAAATGCTCGTGCCCCTCCTGAAAGAGTTCCAGAGTGCAGGACGTTCCGTCAATGTTCTCTATGGCATCCCCCTCGTGCCCTCACAGGTCACCCGTCTAGCCTCGGTCGCCCGCCGCCTGGGTGAGAAGAGCATCTCCGTCATGATTGACCACCCAGATCAGGTGGACCTACTGGAGGCCTTTCACCGAATTACTGGATTCGCCGCCTGTATCTTTCTCAAGGTTGATTCAGGGTACCACCGAGCCGGACTACCGCCCAACATGCTGAATAAACACGGGCTGCTTGAGAAGGTGGCCGCCGCGGAGAGGCAGGGCCACGCCTCGCTGCTGGGGCTGTATTCCCACAACAGCTTGAGCTACTCGGGAACCACACCGGAGGAGTTAATGGGCTATCTGAACCAAGAAATTTCCAGCTGCCAGGAAGCTCTGAAGCAAAATCTCCACCTGCTCCCCACCGACAGGGAGTTAGTCATTAGTGTTGGAGCGACACCGCAGGTGGTCTCCTCGCAGCACCTCCTGCAAGATTCCCTCAGCGCTGGGGCAAAAGGTCTGAAGACACTGCTCCAAGATCCGGGTCCCGATCTCGCTGCAAAGGTCAAGGTGGAGTTGCATGCGGGCGTGTACCCGTTTCTCGATATGCAGCAACTGGGAACCAACGTACACCGGACACAAGATGCTGAGAGAGAGATTGGCATTTCCGTAGTCGCCGAGGTGTGCAGTGTGTACAATGGTGGAGAGCGATCGTGTCCTGAGGCCCTGGTGGCGGCAGGGTCCTTGGCTCTGGGCAGAGAGCCGTGTGCGTCGTATTCCGGCTGGGGGGTCATTAGTGCGTGGAGAAGGGAGTCGGGCTCTTCCCGACTGATCGTGCAGCGTATTAGTCAGGAGCATGCGATAATCAGTTGGGACGACGAGAATGATAAATCAGAGCTTCCACTCAGCATTGGGCAATCCGTGAGGATCTTTCCCAACCATGCGTGCGTGACGGGTGCTTTGTATGGATGGTATCTGGTGGTGGATTCCAGCCAAGATGGCGATGGGTCGACCGTAATTGATGTCTGGCCGAGAGTGACGGGCTGGTAGAACATAGGCATGAACCTGAGAATCATCATCCATCCATCTACGAAGTACATACTACTACATACTTTTCAAAGCTTAGTCGGATCCGTCCGTATTGAACTTACCATCGCCGCGGGCTAAACCTCCACCCGGTATCGGCCTATGCATCCAATCATTGCCCTCCAGATTGAACTTCCCCCCACAGCCATCTCTTATCAATGCAACTCACTTCCGCTGCTCTGTCCCATCACCCATCCCGGTCCAGAGCAACTAGTCCCCTTAGAATCCCCTGTCTTACGCTACTATTCTTCGGATCTTCTAGAATTTCGATCACCAAGGGATGCCGTCAACAAAGCGGTTGCGCACCGAACCCATCGTGCGGGTCAGGACCGGATGCTGGGCATGCCGACGCCGCAAGAAGAAGTGCGACGAAGCGAAGCCCGTCTGCGGGGGCTGCGTGCGCAACAGGCTGACCTGCCAATGGCCATCGAGCGTGCTTGGGGTGCCTGACTCCGCTGCTGTCACTGCCACTACAACACCCTATACAGAGAGCCATGCGCATGGCTTAGAACACGTCTCTCGGGCACAGCATCGAACATCCAGCTCGCCAGGGACCCCATCAGCAGCGTCATCGTCGACGTCCTCTGATTCTGCGGTTTCGCCGGAGGAGATCCCGCGCGATATGGACCTCCCTATGGACGAACGTAACACGCCAACACTCGCCACCCTCGCCTCGCGAGCTTCTTCAGCCGACACCGTACCACCACCCATCATAGCATCGACGACGGCTTTGACCATCGGTAATGCTTTACCCCGAGCGATGTCCATGATGCCCGACCACGGACTGGACGCTTACCAGCTACTGAGCCACTACATGGCGACAACGGCCGATTGCATGGCTAACGGGTCGACACCCATCAACCCGTTCCTGGTGCAGATCGTGCCGCTGGCGTTCAGCAGTGATCTGCTACTGCAGCTGGTGCTGACGCAGAGCGCAGCGCATCGGGCATTTCGACGCCTCAAAGACTCGGACGAGGTGGCACAGAGCCACTACACGAAGGCGCTGCAGCTTTTCCGGCGCGGAGTCACCGAATTCATCGAGGGCAAGGAATCGAACCCGCTGATACTGACGGTGGGGGCCTTAGTGATGTGTTTTACTGAGGTAGAGCAGCCCACGAACCAACAACCAACCCCGCTTTTGACATGTTCACAACACGGATCGTTTGATTCAAAGAAAAAAAAAATGAACTTGACTAACAGCCTACGTAGACCGCGAAAGGCGACATGAACGGCACAATCTTCGACCACCTCTCCGCAGCACACTCGCTGTTGCTCCGTCTACTCGCCCAGTCCGATGCGGCTGTGCCGAAAGACTTGAAAGACTTTGTCATCGAGTACTACACCTACACTGCAGCGGTGAGCATGATCTCCATCGACGCCCGGGTCAGCCAGCAGGTGCTGTTGAATTTCGATCTGGAGCAGAAAGCCCGCCAGCTGTTGGAAGTCGGGTACGTCGGGAACCTGTGCGGCTGCTGGCTGGAATTGCTGTTGTTGATTCCTTGTATCTTCGATCTGGGACGGCACTGGATGGTGATGCCTAGCAACGAGGACCAGCTGCCTGCCATCGTGCCCACGGCGGACGAGATTGCCATGTACGGGTCGCTACAGGCGCAGATCATGCGGTGGTCGCCGTACCCGAGTGTCTCGCCGGAGGTGTTCCTAGCGGGGCGCATCTTCCAGCAGGCTATGCTACTCTACCTCTACACTTCCTTAGGCGGCTATGCACGGTCGAGGACGGGGATGCACCATATGCTCGTTCAGACTGCGATCGCCGAGGCTATGTCATATCTCACTCAGTTGTCGGCGACTGCCCGCATCAATTCGGGCCTCTGCTGGCCCATTGCTGTGGTTGGGTCCTGTCTCTCCGACGTCGACCAGCAAGAGAATCTACGGCAGAGATTGACGACGATGGTTTCTACCTTCGGGTTGGGCAATATGCATCGTACGAAGTTACTACTGGAGCACATGTGGCAGATGCCTCTGGAAGAGGCGGGACCTTGGAACATCTGCCGGGCAATGGAGCAAAATCAAATCTGGATATCGTTTGCATGAAGATCTACCGTCCACGGCCCTCGATCTACTCGATCTATTTATACACTAATTCATAACTCATCGCCGCACCCTCCCTTTAAAGACCAGCTTGGAAAGTGCAAGCATGATGGGCTGGGCTTGACTTGGGTCTTTAAAAGCCCTGGTTCTTGGGAGCCTCGGTGGCGGGACCCTCAGGGGTGACATAGGCCTTAGTCAAGCCACCGTCAACCACGAAGTCAGCCGCGTTGACAAAGCTGCTCTCGTCGCTCGCCAGGAAGATGACTGCGTGGGCCTGTTCGACGGCCTCGCCGAAGCGACCGGTGGGGAAGTGCACCTCGCGACGGAATCGCTTCTCCTTATCATCACCGAGCCAATCCTGCAACAGGGGGGTGCTACATCATTTATTAGCAGGTCCTCTCATGATAACAACGGAAGCTATACTCACTTTAAAGGAGCAGGGCACAGCGAGTTGAAGCGAAATCCTGCATGCAAACCATAGTTAGCACCACTCCCGACCCCAAACAGAAACTGGCGGGGAAGAAACAAACCCTCCCGAGCATGCACGATCGCCAACTCCCTCGTCATGGCCAAGACCGCGCCTTTACTCGCCGTATATGCCAATTGCGGCGTTGCCGCACCGACTAAAGCCACCATACTCGCAGTGTTGATGACACTGCCCTTCTTCTTGCCATGCTTGCGCAGACTCTTGACCGCATGCTTGCATCCATACCACACTCCCTTGACATTAATGTTCATCGTCAAATCCCAGATGTTCTCGGGGGTCTGTTCGGCGTCGCCGTCCTGGGCGTGCATAATGCCGGCGTTGTTGAACATGACGTCGACACCGCCCCAGCTGTCGAGGTGCGCGACGGCGGCTTCCACCTCGCTTTCCTTAGAAACGTCGACGGTGCGGGTCTCGATACGGCCGTCGTGCTGAGGAACGACCTCGTTGACCTTGGCGAGAGCCCTTTCGAGCCCCGGAGCGCTGACGTCCGTCATGAGGACGGAGGCGCCTTCGCGGAGCATAAGGATGGTAGTCTCGAGACCGATGCCACTATAGCCCCCAACCCAATGGGAAAAATTAGCTTGATGCCCTCGCAGACGATGGCCCCCCTATCTCATTCCAACCACCTCAACACCGCGGTGAAAGCGCAGAAGAAAGACACGGAGGAGGAGGCGAGGAAGAAGAAACATACCCGGCCGCACCAGTCACGATAGCATTCTTCCCTGCAAGGCGTCCGACCATTTTGTCTGTATGTGAAGTAAGAGATTATGTGAAATAAAGGATATGATCCGAGTCAAGCAAGACTAGGAGGAGAATATGTGTTCGACGACAGAGAAATGGATAGGGAACGGTCGGGTAGCCAGAGCGAAATCCGGGCGCCCGCCTTTAATACCTCCCCAGCTATCGTACCGCGGGCCCTTCCCACAGTAAAGCTACCCCACCACCACTCATTTACCCCCCACCTTCACCGCCTGGGAAGCGCGCCTCCCCAAGCATCCGGAACACGTGTTCGTAATCCAATCGAAAGCTGAGGCAATAATGTATGTCCTGTTCCAGCCCGTATTGACTGCTTCTTTTCACGTGGTATGTGTCATTGCGGAAAAATTGGGCATCTTGCCCCGGTTCAGCGCCACTGAACACATTCGATCATTACAGGGATTAGTTGTGCTTATCGTGTAAAGAGTTCCAACTTGAGCTTCCTGATAAGCGCGATAAGGGATCTTAATCCTGGCCGCCGCTACTACATAGGTCCGTGCTGTTTCGCGGTCGGGGTAGCGCGGTCCGGGACCGCGGGCGGTCTCCTACCAGTGCTACCACTTCATTGTTCGTTCTACCGGAACCTAGGAAGGACTTAGTTGGACAAAGATGATACTTGCGCAGTCTTTCCATCAGGATAAGGGGTATTTCTGGCACAAATATGGTGCGTTTTTGGCATAGGGTTGGTGGAAGGTTTGCGATTAATCTCATACGCTGGTTGAGGCAGGAAGAGAGTTCGGATAGTGTGCAGACTACTCAGCAAATAGGTGCAAACGAAGGGCATCTTGAAGACTTGGAGCTTATTTCGATAGAAGGAGCTGTAACGCGGAACTATGATGCTATTCGTCTGCTAGAGCCCGACTGCTCACTAGAGATATCCACGAAGTTCAAGAGTCTGAAGATACTGGCCAGTTCCATTACTACGTCAAAATTCGATCTAACCTCAAACTTCGTTCATGAAGTTGAATCTAATCGTTGAATCGCCTCTGCCTTCAAGCCTGTTCCTCTTTAATATGAAAACTCTTCAACTTATAGAACCCATCATACGCCTTCGGGCCCAGTGTGAAACCCAGACCTGAGTTCTTCCATCCAATCCAAGCGAGATCCTATCAATCGATCAGTCAGCAAGTAGCCTCACGTTGACATCAAGTGTACAAGAACATACCGGACTAGGGTAGTCGCAACGGTTCAGATACACCGTTCCCGCCTCAACATCCTCAATCAACTCTTCGCCCCGCTTGATATCCTTGGTCCAGATACTCGCCGTCAGACCGTAGTCACTATCGTTGATAAGGGTGAGCGCCTCCTCGTCAGACGCCACCTTCATGATAGGCAACACCGGCCCGAAGGTCTCGTGCTTCATAACTTGCATGTCGTGGTTGGCGTTGATCAAGACCGTCGGGGCCATGAAGTTGCCCTCCTGGGGCAGGCTCTCGAAAGTGGGGTTCTGCGGCGTAACGTTGACAGCGCCCTTCGACAGGGCGTCGTCAATGTGCGATTGGATGTTCTTGAGGGCGGATTGCGAGATCACCGGACCGGTGGTGGTAGATTGGTCATGGGGGTCGCCGACTTTGTAACTGTTGAAAACGGAAAGTGTAAGCCATATGCACTGAACTCTCTGGTGGTGTAAGGGGAAGGGAAAAAGAACAGAAGGGTGCCTACCCAGCCAGCTCCTTCTTCACCTCCTCCACAAAGGCGTCGTGCACGTCAGCATGCACATAGACCCGCTCAATGGCGCAGCAACTCTGTCCCGAGTTGAACACGGCGCCATCGACGATATTGGCTGCCACAGAGGCTAAGTCGGCGTCCGGGCGAACGTAGGCTGGGTCATTACCACCCAGCTCGAGGTTCACCGGAATGAGGCGGCGCGCGGTGGCCTCGCGGAGGCGAAGACCCCCCAACGTCGATCCGACAAAAGAAATGAGCTTAATCTGGGGTAGTTGGGCGATCTCATCGAGCACGTCAGGTGAACCAACGTGAATGACCTGCAAGACATTGGGGGGCAGACCAGCTTGATTGAAGTAGGAGGCGATACGTTCGCCGAAAATAGGGGTCTGGGGAGAGGGGCGGAGAACGACGGTATTACCGCTCAAAAGGGCGGGGAGGAGGGCATTGATGGTGATGAGGTACGGGTACTAGAAAAGTCCGGTTCCTGGTTAGAAACGCGAAACTGGATTTGCCACCGACAGGGGCAGAGAAGGGAGGTCCATACGTTCCAAGCAGTCGAGATCAGAGTAGGGCCAACAGGCTCTTTTTTGATAAACCGTCGAAATCCGTTCTCGGGGGTTCCTGTGAGATTTTTCAAGCTCTCGTCGACAATGCCAAGGAGATAGTCGGCGCGCTTGTGAAAGGTATCGATTTCCTTGCCGGAGTAGGCGATCGGGCGGCCCATTTGCGTAGTTAATTCGGCGGCGAGCGTGTCTCTGTCGGCGGCGATGAGATCCAGCGCCTTCAGAACGATCTCTTTTCGTTGCGCGAGGGTCGTCTTCTTGTAAGTCTTAAATGCCTCTTGCGAGGCCTGGAAGACTTTCTGGGCATCTTCGACGGAAGTACCGGGGTGCTCGAAGATGACCTTGTTGGTGGAGGGGGAGAGTGTGCGAATTTGGTTCGTCATAGTGACTGTTGCCAGGCTAAGGTCAGTTCGTGTGAAGCAGCGATGAAACCAGGTGATAACGGGTCAAATGGATATTAATAAGTGGCAGCTGGGAGGAAGGGCTGTTATAATCGGGAGGGACGATAAGAGACTCGAGGCGTTGGAGGGGCAAAGTGGGCATGGCTATGATTGGTGCGCTCCATGGGTGGATGCGCGGTCTTGCTGTGGGGCTCGACGTAAGGATTTACTTGAGGATTCAGCATGTGGCGGGAGAACACAAGGGAATCTGGCATTACAGCTGGACTTGTTCAGGGCTGCTCTACTGGATTACTGTATGGCATCTACTCTGCAGTATTCCATTGAACCCTCATTTCAACATGCCTAATGCAAATCGTGTCATCGTCTCAGCAATTTTTTCCCCGTCATGTGGCTCGTTCACCCGCGCCATGCCATCCTTGAAGAATACATCGTCGAACACGCCGCGCTCGTGTCGGATTTCAAGAATTGAGCTGACCATGAAGTCGTTATACTCCGGATGACCTTGGACGGTCAGAATCTTGTTCGGGATGTATAGGCCTTGGATACCACAGATCAGACTGCTGCCTAGGTTCACGCATCCCGGTGGAACTTCGAACACGACATCCCGGTGCATCATCTGCAGGGACTGGGAGCAGTCAGTATCTGCCAACGTTGCGGTTTATCCAACTCACAATCTCATTCTTGCCGAAGAGCTGTCTCCCTGCACTGGTCAAGTAGCAAGGCTCTACTGCAACTTCCCATCCAGATACACTGGGGCCAACGCGTGCCCCGAGAGCCCGCGCAATGATTTGGTGGCCGAAGCAGATCCCGATCAAAGGTTTATTATGAACAGTATAGCAGTCCTGGACGAAGCGAACTAGCGTGAGAATCCAAGGCTCATCTTTGTAGGAATCGTGTTCTAAGAGCGTCAGCATCATCCCATGGATTGTAGATGCTTGCCTTACTGCTGCCGGTCAATAGGACGACATCAAAGTCCTCCGGTTGAGGATAGTCGGCGAACGGTAGGACAACGTTGATCTTCGTCAGTTGCAGTTTCACAGGAGTACTTAATTTCTGAAGCCCTTCCGTCAAGTGTCTTTCGAAGATATCACCGTATGTCCCATATTTGGCGAGAATGGGATCTACTGGCGTGTCGCATTCAAGAACCGCCACTCGAAGAAGTTGGGCCCTCATGGTCGTGGTTAATATCTCGATTGCAGCCAGTTACAGCTGATACTAAGACAGGGGATACTATCATCGTGATCTTATACGCTGCAAGCGGGGCGTATTGTCCAGAAATAAGCCATCAGCCGCGGTTCAAGGAGTACGCTTTCCTTGAATCCCATGTAGTAAACACCTCAGGCACCTACCCAGCGAGCCCAGAGGAGCATTTGACGGAACAGCAGTGGCGGTCACGTGTGCAGAGAGCGACTTCTCCAACAACCCCTCACGGCCGATAAGCGATAAGCGCGGTTCCGTGTTTTGCTGCGCAGCAGCGCGGTCCCAGGGGTTGGGAGAGCGCGCGGTAGCTGTACAGCTTCACTTTCGAGTGTGAGTATTGCCAAAGCAGTGTTTTGGTTGGAGTCCACCCAATGCGGGGCTCTGCCGCGCGATGCAGCTTCTGTGGAGCTTTCGTACGATGCTGTCGCAATTATTGCGACCGTCCTTTGGGTCACGACTTCCTTAAAGTCCTTGTCTCGCCATTCCTTCCCCTGCCCAGATACTTCCCACACTTTTGCGAATCACCATAAAACATGACTGTCAGAATGGCTTCCGCCAGTATTACCGCCGAAGACCTCCCCAATATTCTCGCCAATGACATCAAAGTCAAGGTCGCTGGCATTGACTGCGATGGCATTCTGCGGGGCAAGGTCATGTCCAAGGAGAAGTTCCTGGGCATTGCGCAGAAGGGATTCGGCTTCAGCTCTGCGGTGTTCGGGTGGGACATGCAAGATGTACTCTACACGACAGATGCGAAAATCGCGCCTGCTGACTCGGGCTACGTCGACTTCATCGCGATCCCAGATCTGAACTCCTTCAGGCGCATACCGTGGGAGGACAACATCCCTTTCTTCCTCGTGCGCTTCGCTCAGAATGAGAAGCCTGTATGTGCCGACGGCCGGAGCATGCTCAAGTCGATATGCGACAAGCTTGCAGCGGAAAACTGTCAGGGAATGGCTGGAGGTAAGGCCATAGGTGTGCCGGTGGATCGAGCTGTAGCTGACCCATACCAGTTGAGCTAGAATTTATGAACTTTCAGACTCCCTCTGAAGACGGATACGGCGGGAACGGGTCGCAAACTCGCGACATCGCTGCCTTCCTCGACAAGAATGCTCCCGGGGCGCTGCGCCCTCTAACGCAGGGTAGCTTCTCCTACAGTGCAACCAGACCCGTTGCTTACAAGAAGTACTTTTACGATATCTTCGACACCAGTGCACAATTCAATTGTGGTATTGAGGGCTGGCACACGGAAGGTGGGCCAGGTGTCTATGAAGCAGTGAGTGGACCGTTGTCACAAAGCCTCTTGCATATGCTCACAGCCCACTAGGCGCTGAAAGTGTCGCCTGTAAGCGAAATGGCAGACAAAGTGTCTCTATTCAAGTAAGCACCAGGACACCCTTGATCAGGTGATATGGCACACTGACCCAATCAGACTACTCGCCAAATCAGTCGGTCTCGAACACGGCATCACTCCGTGCTTCATGGCCAAGCCAATGCAAGGTCAACCCGGTAGCTCCGGCCACATTCATATCTCTCTATGTGATCTGGAGGGAAACAATCTCTTCGCGCGCGAGACACTCGACCAGAACGCCCCCTGGGCCGATGCAGCTGGACTGTCGGACCTGGGACGTCAATTCCTGGCAGGGCTGTTGGAAGCACTTCCCGATATCATGCCTCTGTTCGCGCCAACAATCAATTCATACAAGCGGCTGGTGGAGAACTTCTGGGCTCCTGTGAACATCAGCTGGGGCTTGGAGGACCGGATGGCGTCGATTCGCATCATCACACCGCCCGTGTGCAAGCCCGGAGCGACCCGATTTGAGGTGCGCATCCCGGGCGCAGACTTGCATCCGCACTATGCGCTCGCGGTGATCCTGGCTGCCGGCTGGAGGGGCGTACAGAAGAAGCTGGAGATCCGGGTTCCCCCTGTAACGGCGATGAAGGCGGAAAACCAGCGGCCCGAGCTGCTTCCCAACACGCTGGAGGAGGCGCTGCGACGGTTCAATGCACCAAACAGCATCGCGCGGGAGATCTTGGAGCCAGAGTTTGTGGACTTTTTTACTGCCACGAGAGAGCATGAATTGCGTGTATGGAGGGAGGCAGTCACGGACTGGTAAGTTTATTTCCTGATGGTCATGGTAGCTGTCTAACTGACTGTTGATTTAGGGAGTTCAAGCGGTACATCGAGACGGTCTGATTTGTGCACAAAAAGACACTGTAGATTATGAGAGAACATGAGAGATGAACCACAACACCAATATATACAGTCTTGTAGCTATCGCTGAATCCTCGAGCCAAGCAATTCTTCAGTTGGATGATGGGGGGGGGGGGGAGGAGACGATAAGACAGACACTCGAGTAAAATACAAAGAGAAAAAGGAAAAGACCATAAGAAAACCCGACATCCCCGCGGCCCCACTTCCCCTCGGCCAAACCAACGGCAGTCGTCTGTTTGTGCAAGTTCATGTGTCTTCAAGGGCCAGAGCAGTATATATATAGCCATATTTATGCCCAGGCAGCTCCAATTGATGCAAGCATTCGAACCTACCATCACTATTAGCTGCTACAATGGACATCTCAACGACCACCGACTTCTCTACTCTCCATCACAAATCCTTCATCGGCAAGCCAGCCGCCACACTCCCTACCCCGTCCCTGATCATAAGCAAGCCCATCCTCGAGAAGAACATCGCTCAGTTGCAAGAGGATGTACAAAAGCTGGGCATTGCATTTAGGCCGCATGTTAAGACACTCAAGGTTCGTCTCCGCTTTCCCTTTGTTTTTTGCTGATGCAACTTCAAACCACAATTGCGAAGGTCTTGGGCTGAGGAGCGAAGATAGTCTTTGGAAGTGACACGCATGATGCTAGGCAATGGCTTGAATCGCCGACTCGTGACGTCCACCATGAGTGAGATTCGGGGTGTGATGCCCCTGGTGCGGGAGAAGATTGTTGACGATGTCAGTATACTAAAGACCTGCCTCCTTTTTGCCCCTTTGACTTTAATAAAGAACCACGCGCTCTACCGAGCTCTGAACTTATCACTACCTTGCTTGCCCGAAGATTGACTAGATGAAACTGACTAGATCCTCTACGGCATCCCCATCTACCCCAGCTGCCTATCGGAACTCACTGCCCTAGCTAAGCACGTGCAAATCTCACTCCTGGTCGACTGCGCACAGCACCTTGATATCCTTGATGAATTCAACAAGAAGGCCGGCACCGCAATCTGCTGGCCTGTCTTCATCAAGATCGACGTCGGATCCCGTCGCGCTGGAATGCCGAGTACTTCCGACCTGCTGCCTGATCTGGTCCGGCGGGTGGAGGGCTCGTCGGCCGCGAAGCTGCAGGGGTTTTATTGTCATGCGGGACACTCGTACTCGTGCCGAAATGCGGAGGAGGCGGAGCGGGTGCTCCGGGAGGAGGTGAATGGGGTAGTCAAGGCTGCGCGGTGTGTCCGGGCCCAAGAGACAGAAGTAATGGAGGATGAGGGGCCCGCCACGCAACAGCAGAGGAAGCTGGTAGTGAGTATCGGATCGACGCCGACGGCACATGTGGTCAGCACATTGAAGGAGACCCTACCCGAGGGGCTGGAATTGGAATTGCATGCTGGTTTGTTCCCCCACTTTCCTCCGCTTCTTCTTCTTCTTCTTCTTCTTCTTCTTCTTCTTCTTCTTCTTCTTCTTCTTCTTCTTCTTCTTCTTCTTCTTCTTCTTCTTCTTCTTCTTTTATTGTGCCGGTCCGAGAGGGCTTGGGGTTGATGTCGTCTTGGCTAATTGCTTCAAATAGGGAACTACCCCTGCAACGACCTCCAACAATTCTCCACCGGCCTCATCACTGAAAAGCAGATGGCGGTGCGCGTTCTCGCCGAAGTATGCAGCGTCTATCCGGAGCGCAATGAGGGGCTCATCAATGCGGGCACCGTCGCGTTGACCAAGGAGACCAGCGCAGTGCCGGGCTTCGGGCGTCTCACGGAGGATCCTCAGTGGTCGGTGGTGCGGATGACGCAGGAGCATGGGATTCTGGGGCTGAGTGATCCGGCCTCAGGCGGGAAGGTGGAGGAGACGTTTCACTGTGGGCAGAAAGTCATGTTGTTCTGTCAGCATGCTTGTATTACAGCTGCGCAGCATTCTGTGTATTATGTTGTGGATGAGGGGGATGTTGTTAGCGAGGTATGGATTCCTTGGAAGGGGTGGTGAGCGATTGAATGTGGGTTTGATGATTGTTGGCTCTGGAGCAGTGTAAAATATCATTTTTCAGAGTACCCATCGGAAGCTTCAATGCAATAGATTAATTGACACTATTGATGAGACAAATGAGACAAGAAAGTAGGAGAGTATTAGTTGCCGGATACGAGGGCAGGATGGGAAACGGAATAAACAGCAATCATGTCGCACAATCTGGGATCAAGAAATAGTTCAATAACATCAAATACAGAATGCAAATATCCAGGGTATAGAAAATGCCAGTTGAGAAATGCGGTTTGGGGAGTTCAGTCATCACTTTTAGGCTCATCCTCGACCGTGGCAGCAGCGGGTTTCTTGCTGGTCCCGTTGCTGGTGGGCGTCTCCCTCCCGTTCTGCTCCTCCTCCTCCTGCTCATGCCCATTGGGCTCCTCTTCGTGGTGCTCGTCGCCCACCGCGCCGTCGTGTTCCCCATTGTTATGACCATTCTGCTCCTTTCCGTTGCGCTGCACGTTCTTGCCCTTGCTCTGACCGTCGGCCAGGGGCTTCTCAACATCGCCTGCCTCCGTCCCCGACTCCTCCACCAACCCGTTTTTGCCCCGCTGCTTGGCTCGAGCGCGACGAATCAACCGGTTGTGATAATCCTTTTTCTCGGACTCCGGGTCCTCTTCCACGATGCGTCGGGCGGCCTCGCGCCCCACGACGGGAAGTCTATCCACGCCCGGCGCCACCCCGGAGGGCACGTACTTGGGGTCTAACAGGCCCAGCTGCACCAGCACGCTCGCCTGATCCCAATACATGTGCTCCGAGTAAAGACGACCAGCGCGCAGGCTAACGATGCTCACCAAGATTACCTCGACCCGCTTGTTGGTCGGTGGGATGCCCGGCAGCATCCACGGGATTTCCTCCGTGTGTTCGAAGGAAGCGTACAGCTCATCCACGACGCGATCGGCGCCCACCGTCCGAGAAATGAGCCGGAGACGCATCGACGGCGGGAGCTTCCGCAGGAAGTGATGTTCGTAGAATCGACGCAGAGCGTGCGTGCCGATCGCGCCGCTCATCGTGGGGGCGATCGTCACGGCGGGGTTGAGGTGGGATACATACGGTTCCACGGTGCCCTTGAGGTTCATGGAAAAGAAACGAGCTACAGTTACGGCGCGATTAGTGTCTGAGAGTGCTCGAAATGATGACGATTACGCTACCTTCCAGATGCTCTTCCCATCGCCACTCGAGATCAAGGTCCTTGCCGAAGGCCTTGCGCAACACCTGCAGCGTGCGGCTCCAAGCCAGATCCGACGCCAGCCGGTCATACTCCTCCAAGTCGCTCTCCGCGAATCCAGGCTCCACAGACGCGTACGTGAACGTCGGCCAGCCGATGTTCAGCCGCTCGCCTGTTCCAATGCCGGGGTTGATCTTCTTGGTTGTCCGCTTCTTCTTTCCCTGCAAGCCAAGAGCTGTGGGAATAGTGATCATGTCCACGGTGTTTCCAGCCAAGTGGCAGAGCACCCGCAGTGATTGCGGGTAGTGATTGCGGGTATCGGGGATGGTGGTGGGATAGTAGGCGACCAGAGCGGCCAGACGACTCGCGTTGGTCGGCTTCAGGAAGTAGTCCAGACAGTAGGAGGCGGCGTCTCCGAAAGCTATATCGAAGGTTAGGTATCAGTGCGGAGGCCGGGGGAACTCATACTACAATACTCACCGATGATGGCATAGTTGTCACCCACACCCAAGCCATCCTTGACCGTCCTCAGTCGAGCCGCATAGTCCTTGCCGCCATTGTTGAACGGAACATATACCACATCGAAGCCCTCGTCAGACCAGGCGCGGAGTGTCTGGTTGTCGAACTCCGGGGTCTCGGCCGTGACGCACACGCGCGAAGTCCCCAGGTTGGCATTGTTATAGATGAAGCCGGATGCCCCGGGAGCGTTGATGGATATCGAAGCCATTGTCATTGGGCCGGATCCCTGTTGTCAGGTTTGTCGTTATCGTTGTCGCTATCGTAGAAAATAATATTTGTCCTGTGTCGTTCCAGATATTTATCCCAGAGAGTCAAGCGTCAAGAAGGTCTGACAGCTGTCTTTCCCATCCATGCCATGGTCCAGGATTGACAAGACTTTATGGAGTGGTGGACGCCTACGTCACTGCCTCCCCGACCCGTTCCGCATACGTCATTGCCGCCCGGCCAGCCTGGATCAGCTGATGGTCAGGCCTATATGAGATTGGTAGCCATTCGGACCAGTACATTCGAAGCATTTCGGAGAATTGGATATCTTGACTTCTTCTGTGGCACCCATGAGTATCGAGCATCCTATTGTTTGTACATTCTTTCTTGACGCTGGTTCCGAACGGTCGAGCTTCCCCTGGAATGGGCAAAGTTAAAGTCAGGAATGGTGTCATATTCATGCCTCAGGCAGAAGCCTCCAGTGCCTGGATCTGTCGGATTGGGCTTAGCGGCTTAAGCACCCGCTGGGAGCTGTCATCGGCCTCGCTCCGATTGCCCGATTGGGATGTATACTTGGCTCTAGGCTCGCTAGAGGGTTAGCGGAGCCTACAGAAGATATAAATATGGTCTTTTCTCGAATACTATCTACAAGCTGTCCAAAAGCTTCTAGCTAAGTAGATCTGCTGTGTCCGCAATCATGTGAAGACGAATATTGTACGGTATGTACAAATGCACGGTCACATGCGAAATGCATCTCGAGGTTCCCTTATCTTTATGCTGGAAAGTCAGCGAGTCTCCACAAAGCTGCTTTTATAGTATAGCATCACTACTAAGGCTGAAAACTCTTACAGTTCATGGGAAACGAAGGTTTACTTTGTGCAGCGATTTCATCGGATAAAATACATCGATGATTTTAAATGAAGGCCGAATGTCGTGGCAGGACAGTCTCTTGTACAGTTCAAAGTCTGCTGCTTACGGGGCTATTGTGAAACAACCAAGGCTGATTTCATGCATGGGGCACAAATATACGAACGAGTGGCATGATGGCGTTGACATACATTATCTTTCATGCTGGGTTCTGTTGCTGCAGAGTCATTTTGCCTGAACGGGGAGGATGTTCCGGGTATTTCCAGAACAATGCTCTGCGACGAAGTCACGAGTACATAAAGACCCTTATTATTAGTCTCTGGCCAATTGAAACCAGCCAACAAGATTTTATGCATAAGCACGGAGTGCAGAGTGCTAGTATGTACAAGCTACCAGGAATGTTGGTGAATAATCTAGACCCGTCGGCCGTGGGGTGGAGCCGGGGTAGTCGAAGGAAAAGCACCTACTGTGCAAAATATTGAATGAACTTATTCCCATCTGAATGCTCCATGTGCAATTGATAAGAGCGATAAGCTGTACTAGTTAAATAAACCCACTTCAAATCCTGTTTTTGCTTTCGACTGTTTCGCCAATCTCCCCCACACCATATTTTTCTCCAACTCTCCATTCACAAAATTCTTCCAGGGAGGAAGTGAAGTAAGGCAGGTTGTGGTGTTGTGTGGCTGGCGAGACAACGACTCTCGAACGTTCGACCTTCCCGGATCTCCCCCCAACCACTTTAACTTTCTCCGCCGACCACCCGAGCAAAAACAATCTCCCTGTTTTCCCTCTCCATTCGTTGTCTTCGTTGTCCCCCGGCACCAGGCGCTTGTAGCCTAATCGCCTTCAGACCAATCGCCTTGACTATTGGACTAAGCTACCACTACCAAACAAACCATGTCCTTGGTCCAGCATGTTTCTGCAATCGAAGGAGCAGACCGCGAACCTGAACCTTACGACGACAGCACCATCACCACTGCCGTAACCAGCGAGCAGCACTACGGTTCCATTCGGCGCAAGATCAGCTACGATATTTTCCCTCCACCGCAACCAGCGATTGAGGAAGAACTGCACTCGGGGACCCCGGCCTATAAAGTCCCCACCGCGAAGCGACTAGGTTGGTAGTACAAAATCTGGCTTTTGCTTCTTCACGGGCTGCTGACGCCGTCTAGCCCAGGTCGCTGTCACTATACTGGCATGTTGGTTCGCTGCCGGAATTGTCTTCGGTTTTGCAGCGCTCAAGCCGGTCTTGATCGCAGAAGGAGTGTACAGGAATCTGTGCACCGACGAGGAATTGCGCGATAATGTCGATGTGTGTTTGGAGCAGGATCTCAAGTGCGTGTGACCCCTTGCCTCCATCCCGCGCCACCGGGATGTGACCCGCTGACTGGAGCAGACTCAACTTTTTCTTCACTATTAGTTCAATCACAGCCAACGTGTCCGCCCTGCCAGTCGGAACCATTCTGGATCGCTATGGGTCTCGCGTTTGTGGCTTTGCAGGGTGCGTGCTGCTGGCCATCGGCTGCGCGTTGATGGCATATTCATTCTCAGAGCCGGGGTTCGACGGTTACATCGCCGGGAACTTCTTCTTGGCTCTTGGAGGGACGTTCATCTTTGTTCCCTCCTTTCAGATCGCTAATGCATTTCCCAAGTATGCAGGGACCATTGTGGCCCTGGTCACAGGCGCATTTGATGCATCTGCAGCTGTATATTTGTTTTACCGCCTTACATATGAGGCTACCGACCGGTCATTTACACCCCAGGCGTTCTTTACCGGGTACCTTCTGGTGCCCGTGTTTATCTTTATAGCCCTTATCACTATTATGCCGGCTCGCGACTACCAGAGCGCACATCAGTTAGAGATTAGAATTGAGAAGGCGGAGGATGCGACCCGTGACGTGCACGACTCGGATGATGATATCGAGAGCGACTCGGAGCTGCTGCGCATCCGACGGGAGCGTGCCGAGCGCCGCTTAAAGAAGATACACAAGATTGACGAGGTGCTGGGAGATCGCGACGAGCGGTTGCAGCGCGAGCACCACGAGGAAGAGCGCCAGGCGGCGAGTGCGGTCTGGGGAGCTCTGCACGGCCAGCCAGCTCACAAACAAATGCTGACCCCGTGGTTCATCCTGATCACCCTGATGACAGTCCTGCAAATGCTGCGGATGAATTACTTCATTGCGACCATCTATGCGCAATATGAGTACATGTTGCAGTCCCCCGCGCTGGCGGCTCAGATCAATAGCTTCTTTGATGTGGCTCTGCCGGTGGGTGGAGTCATTTCTACACCTTTTATCGGGATGCTCCTCGATAATCTCAGCGTGCCCACCATTCTTGGTGTGATTGTCGTGCTCACCACCGTGATTGGTGTGCTCAACTCCATCCCAATTCTGTGGACTGGCTATGTGACCGTGACCCTGTTCGTGCTGCTACGGCCACTCTACTACTCGGCCATGTCGTAAGTGCTCTGTTGCGGAAGTGATTTGATCTGCTCGTACATATACTAATGTATCTTGTTCTGTGACTTATAGGGACTACGCCACTAAGGTCTTTGGGTTTGCCACCTTTGGGCGCGTCTATGGATCCATTATCTGCTTCTCGGGTCTGGTGAACTTCTCGCAGTACGGCCTCGATGCCTTGACGCATGGGTCGTTTGATGGCAACCCCATTCCAATTAATATCTTCTTTGCGGGAGCAGGATTTGTCGTGGGGACGGCCCTGGTGGCCTTCGTTTACATGGCTGGGAGACACATGAAGGAGGAGCGGCAGGATATGGAGGAGGATGGCGAGCGGCAATGGTTGATTCCGGAGGAAAGCGAGGAGGATGTGTATGGGTCTACCCGATAGCTTGCTGTGCCGAGGTTCGCAGCGATCCAGAAAGGGCGCACAGATGAAAAGTTACTGGAGACGATTCAAGGCGCATCGTGTGGGTTTGTGTATGTGTGCATATGTCTGTGTAAGTGGGTTGTAGTTCTGTGGATGAGGCGTTTTTGTGTTTCTGACAAGCGAGATGACTAGCGAGAGCCACGGTTGATCTGTCCATAGCCTAGGTAGTTCTTTTATATAGGCATCGATTTTCCATGATTGCTTGATCAACCTCCCAGCTCACATACTACCCTCGTGTGGGACTGTCAATGCCGAGCGAAGCAGAATCCTCACATTGCCACAGCAGCCATGGCAAAGAGTCAGTTGTTCGTATCGGTTCTTGGTGTGGCTGCCAAGGGGGAAATGGGAGCATGCCAAGGGGCCAGTCCTGATATCAGGCCGTCTCGGCCGCCAAACCCCCGCATTCTTTTTCTCTTGCCTCCACAATCCATCATCGCCCAAATCCGGGGAGTGGAGGGAGAATCCTCTTTTTGTGGGGAATCCCTCTTCCCCATACCTGTTCTTTTATCCTTCTTCTCCGAAGACCGAGGTAACTCATTCATTGGTTCGATCTTTGTGCACTCATTGGTCTTGCTGCTTTGCACGGTCTCCAAACGCAGTGACACTCATCAGCTGAGATTTCGGCGCAGGACGATGAACGACAAGTCTTGTCGTCACGCAGCGTACGTGGAGCGAGAGCGAAGGGAGAGAGGGGAAAAGAGCGGTGATTTTCCGCCTTGAAAGCTGTTGCTTTCCCTTACTAGTATCTTGTACAACATATAACTACTTTTCCTCACCCCCTACGTTTCTTTCATTCCCCCATCGCTAATCCTACTATCTTTGCTTTGTCTACCTTGGCAGTTCAGATCGTCATCGGCAGTAGTAGCTGGAAGACACTTTCTTCCCCTTTCCAAAGCTCGTCATGTCCCCTCCCAGCAGCGAGAAATATGAAAGTGTGGACCGCATAGAAGACATCACTCAAGCCAATTCTGATGATGTCGACCACGATGAGGAATACACCTATGCGGAGCAACGCAAGATCATCCACCGCATCGATCGCCGCCTGGTGACGATGACCGGGCTGGCCTATTGTATTTCGCTGATGGATCGTACGAATCTTAGTATGGCTGCTGTAGCTGGGTACGTTTAGCATTCCCTTTACCATTGTCTTTGCCGGCATACTGATTGTGGTTATGTTCTATATAGCATGACCAAAGACTTGCATTTGACTGTCGGGACTCGCTACGTAAATACACCCTTTCCTGGACTGAGCTGAATGGGTTTGCTGATTGTGACTCTATATCGGTGCAGTCCGTGATCGTGCTCATTTTCTTTGTTCCCTATGTTATCTTCCAGCCACCCATGACGGTGGTGACTCGCAAGTTTGGGCCGACGATCTTCCTCGGGACTATTGTCATCTCTTGGGGGGCGATACTGGTGGTGAGTATTCTCTTTTCGGTGTGAGTTGAAGCTTTAGGTAGAGATCTAATGCCTGTCCTTAGGGCATGGGGTTCGCGAAGAATTGGAAGCATATGGTTGCTTGTCGTTTTTTGCTGGGGATACTGGAGGCTGGTCAGTATCTCGTCACCCTTCGAAGTATGAGCCGATGCTGACGGCGACAGTAGGCTACTTTCCTGGTTGTGTGTATTTGCTTTCGAGTTGGTACACGAGATGTAAGAATAACCCTCCTGTCGGTTAGTGGAAATGGGCTCACGACTGAAAAGTCGACGTGCAGAAACGCTTCTCTATCTTCTATCTGATCGGCTGCGTTGCGTCCGCCCTGGCAGGTATCCTCGCTTTTGGGCTGATGCAGATGGAAGGACTGCAGGGCCTGCGCGGTTGGCGATGGATATTCATCATGGAGGGTGTGGTAGGTTTAAGATCAACCATGGAGAAGACGCACAGGTTCTCACACTGCCATAGATCACAGCCGTTATCGGGGTCCTCACACTCATCTTCCTGGTCGACTTCCCCGACCGAGCGCACAACTCCTGGCATTTTCTCACCGAGAAAGAGAGCGCCTTCATTGTTCGTCGCATCAACCGGGATCGATCAGATGGCAACGAAGAGCCCTTCACGCTGAAACGGTTCTTGTCCCCTGCTCTGGATCTTAAGATTTGGGGCTTCGCCATGATCTTCTTGTACACCTTCCCGCTCCTCGCTCTTCCTTGGAAAGACAAAGCTCATGAATGACTAGCTGTACCACGACAGTCACCTACGCCATCGCTTACTTCCTTCCCATCATCCTCCAAGAGGGCATGGGCTTCAGCATCGGCGCAGCGCAGTGCCTCGCTGCCCCGCCCTACGTTTTCGCCGGCTTCATAATGTTTGGAGGTGCGTGGGTGGGCGACAAGTACCGGATGCGCGGTGCCATTGTTGTCTTCAACGCGCTGCTCTGCATCATCGGCCTGCCTATCATGGGGTTCGCGCACGGCAACGCGGCGCGCTACGTCGGCGTCTTCCTCAGCGTGGCCGGCGCCAACTCCAATATCCCCGCGGTCATGGCCTATCAGGCCAACAATGTGCGCGGCCAGTGGACGCGCGCGCTGTCGAGCGCGACCTTGGTCGGATTTGGAGGCATTGGTGGTATCGTCAGTAGTTTGGTGTTTCGGTCGGAGGATGCGCCGGGGTATCGGCCGGGCATGTGGACCACTATTGCGTACGTGAGGGCTCCTTGTCTCTTGAGTTGACATTGCTGACTCTTGGGGGTTGTCTGCAGGTGCAATATTTTGATTTGGGTGATTGTGGGAGCATTAAGTTGGTGGTTTCGGAGGTCGAATAGGGAGGCGGAGCGCGGGGAGAGGGTTATCGAGGGGGCGGAGGATTTTAGGTATACCATCTAATTGGGTGGGGAGCATGTGGATTGGTCTTTGAAAATATGTTCCATTCTCCTAGTCGCTCTAAGATAGTCTAAGATTTTTGATCTTCACTAAAGCAGCTAGTCAACATTAAGTTTAGAAGACGAACACCTTATCTGACAATCCTTCCCCAGTCATCGGATCCCTAGCTTGGTGCCAGCTACGGCACGTTACTCGTGCCAACTTGCAACCAGCCTCAGGCACCTCCCAGCCTTATCTTATCAGCCCAACCCAAATGAGTAACACCGCTAAGCCCAATCCAGTACCGGAGCCGGCCGGATTCCGAGGCCGGGGATGGGGGATTCATTGGCGGAGATTCGCGATCCACGATTACTTATCGATTAGCGATTCCATCCTTTTTTTAGAGGTCCAAGACCCATCTACCTGTTTGTTGATTTTCTTGTTTTTTGTATTTTTTTTTGGGATTTTTTCCTCGCTCGACTTGACTGTTTGTCCCTGGCTTTGTTTTTGCTGGTGAAGCCGTGGGCGATTGATAGAACGACAGTGTTTGAAATCCGTCTCATGCACGGTGCAGATCGTGCGCTGTTGGAGTGAACACCTGTTCGCTAGGGTGTGTATAGTTGCCATTATCCAAGTAACTTGGTGCACTAACATCTTAAATAGAACTGATTATCACTGGGATAGCTTAGCTCCGAACACTCCAGTTACTGGGCGGGTCGATTGGTCGATCCACTTAACAGCATCTCCTCGCCCAATTCTCATATTCCTGGGTGCAAGAATGGTATCCCCAATGTACACCCTCTACGTAGGGACATTCATCCAGCTTCCCCGGACCATTTCTCCAGATGAGAAGCATGAGCTCGCCATCACGCGCGGCGCACTCTGGGTTTCCGTCGCCGACGGCAAGATTAAAGGCTTTGACTGGAGTGTGGCCACCGAGTCGGATCTGCAAACCCTCCTGCAGCGGCACGGATGGGTGGTCGACGGCTCCAGCCGGGGGAGAAGATCCAGCGTGGTGGTGAAACTGGTGCGGGCCCGAGAGGAGGAGCACGAGTTCTTCTTCCCCGGATTCATCGGTACGTCGGCTTTCCATTCATTTTGTGGCTTTCATACTATACCTGGCCGTCAACAATGTTTTGTTGCACCTCCCCGAGATTAACAAAGGCAAAAAAAAAACAGACACCCACATCCACGCCCCGCAATACCCCAACACCGGCCTCTTTGGCAGTAGCACCCTTCTCGACTGGCTTCAGACCTACACTTTCCCGATGGAAGCCTCGTTCGCCAGCCCAGCCGCCCTGCCACACCTCCCGCCCCCGCAAGCCTACCGGGCCTACTCGCAGGTCATCGCCCGTACGCTGCGCCACGGCACAACCACCGCCGCCTACTACGCGACCATCCACGTGCCCGCCACGAACCTCCTAGCGAGCCTCGCGCACAAGAAGGGCCAACGCGCCCTCATCGGCCGCGTGTGTATGGACAACCCCGCCACCTGCCCCTCCTTCCTGATCGACGAGTCCGCCGAAGCCAGCATCGCCCACACCCAGGCCGTCATCGACCACATCCACGCCCTACCCCCTCTCTCCCCAGACGACCATCCGGACGGCAAAACTCGACTCGTGCAACCGATCCTAACACCGCGGTTCGCCCCCTCGTGCACCCCGCCTGCCCTCGCCGGCCTGGCCCACCTGGCCAAACAGTACACCCCTCCCCTGCACATCCAAACGCATATCTCGGAGAATCTGCACGAATGCGCGCTCGTGCGCGAGCAGTTCCCCGACTGCGAGGGCTACGCAGACGTCTACGACCGGTTCGGCCTTCTCACCCCCCGGACGATCCTCGCGCATGCGGTGCACTTCTCGCCCCGGGAGCGGGGGCTGGTGGCCGCGCGTGGCGCGAAGGTCAGCCACTGTCCCGCGAGCAACTCCGCGCTGGGGTCGGGGATCTGCCCCGTGCGCTGGCTGCGGCGCGGCGGGGTGGTCGTCGGCCTCGGCAGTGATGTGAGTGGCGGGTATAGTGTGAGTCTGTTGGAAGGGGCGCGCCAGGCCTGTCTGGTTTCCAGGCTGTTGCCGTTCGTCCAGCAGCCTGGGCGTGAGGAGGACGGAGCCAGCAAGGATGCTGGTGACGCCGTCATCTCGGTCGAGGAGGCGTTGTATCTCGCCACGCGCGGCGGAGCGGAGGTGGTCGATCTGGCGGAGGTGGTGGGCGGGTTCGAGCTGGGGATGGCTTGGGATGCCCAGTTGATTCGGCTTGGTGGGTTTGAGCCTGCGGGGCTGTGGACGGACGCGCCTAAGAGTAATGTGGATGTGTGGGGGAAGGAGTCGTGGACGGAGAGGGTACACAAGTGGGTGTGGAATGGGGATGATCGGAATGTGAAGGCGGTTTGGGTGCAGGGACGGTTGGTGCATGGGTTTGAGACGGAGGGTGCCGGGGCAAGGTGGACGGGGTGGAAGTGGGTGGGTGGACTGGTCGGAGTGGGCATTGCTTGGATTTTTGTGAGGAGAATGCGGTAGTCATAGATTATTGACGGAGAAGAGCCTTGAGGTCGAATAAGCTAATGGTTGTATGATTCAAGTTGGACTCCCGGGGGGTACGGGGCGCTTCCCGGTTGATTCGATAGAATACGAACTTTAATCCCTTGTCTACTCTCTCAAACTTCAGAGTGTAGCCATGTGACAACTCCTCATCTCATATAAAGGTCTCTGCTATCATGAGGGTGCTGAGAGAATGTAGATTCCTCTTCGAGATTCTGCCCACAAGTTGAAAACCATGAAACTGTTCTTACTGCCGCGGATCATAATGATACTGCGAGTCCACCAACCAGGATCCTTCTAGTTGTGAGATCAGCCATCCCTGATCATGAAAGGGTCCGAACAGTCATGCGAAGGCCTCCACCTATCCCACTAGTTAAGCTGACCAGCTCATCTCAATCCACGAAAGCCCATTATTGGAGTAACTCCACACAACCGAAGATCTACCATCCATTAGCAACTGCTAACCCAACAATCGCCGCCGATAACTTACAAAGTTCGGACTCCGTGTCCCCAGAGCTTCCTGAAATCACATTGATCGTGATCTACCCATTCTCTGTTAGCTTCGTCACTAAACAAAAGCTCGCAACATACCGTGTTCGTCCCCGCGACAATCGTGCCCGAAGGAATCGACACATCATACACCTCGCCAAGCCCCCGATAGGCTCCGCGAGTGACGCCCCGAGAATCAAGATTCGTCGGGGCTGCTGGCGCGCTCCCGGTATAATTGTTGATCTAATCTCGAGTTAGTACAGTTACTAAGACCATTCGAAAGGGGGAGAACCGTCGCCTGGGGCCGTCCGCCGGCAAACGACAATGTCGGCCCAATCCGCAGAGTCGCTGCTCCGGTCTGAGAGAGGATGTCGCGGTAAACTTGATAGTGACCGTGTTGTTGACGCTCTTGAACACGGCCATTGGAAAGTCGGCCAGGGCGGAGCTACCGATGGTGTAGGTCAGAGGACCCCAGGAGGACATGCGCGAGTCGGAGGGATGCATGCGAAGCTGGTTGGCTGCGTTGCGGAAGCCGGTTGGTCTGGGCAATTAGCTGCTGATACACTATCTCAATCATGTTGAGCTAGGGAACATACTGCGCGTCCCATTCGCCGATTTCGAAAATGGTGGTACCCGTCTTTACAGACCCCGAAATATTCTTCGTTGTGGTCGAGTCGGCCGTCACGGTCACGGAGCTCGTGGCTACGGCGTACTCATCCTAGTAGTAGACCATGGTGTAGGTGCCCGGCTTCATGGCAGAAGCGGTAAAGCTGTCGCTTGAGCTGATGTAGGTCCAGTATCGTGCAGCATCGTTATACCTGCTCCCTATCAATGTGAGATCATCGGTAAGAATGCAGGGCGAGGCTCACCGATGCCTGTACCATTTGCGCGATTCTGGGTCAGCGTCCTTTGTTCGAGACACTCTTCCCCTCTCCCGACCGCGTCACGGCGGAGCAGGTCGTACTCAGTAACTTACCGCTTGAGTCGTGTGGCAAGTGTGAAGCAGCAGGCTTGACCGGTTCAATGAAGAGGGCGAGTTGGATCTGGAGCAAACGTCTAGAGGCCTTGATGGCAAACGCCGGACTTGGGACCGCAGGTTTGAATATAGCATACAGGAGCCTCAGGCGAAGGCGGGCTTAGAGACTGTGCGGGTAGACGAGAGGCAGGCGCTGATGGCGATGCTACGCTCGATGCAGGTTTTCAGACCCGAGGAG
Source organism: Aspergillus saccharolyticus JOP 1030-1 (assembly GCF_003184585.1). Lineage (NCBI taxonomy): Eukaryota > Fungi > Ascomycota > Eurotiomycetes > Eurotiales > Aspergillaceae > Aspergillus > Aspergillus saccharolyticus. The sequence goes on from NW_020290618.1 coordinate 425,291, forward strand.
AGAGCATTTGCACAGGAGGTTTGCAACTCGCTGTGGATGAGAGATTGGGGTCGGCCGGCTCTGGAAGAGAGCTGGCATAGGTATTCGAGATACGGGGGTGAAGGCGTAAGAAAATGTTTTTATCACCGTATTGGATGACTATGATGGAAGGACATTTGTCAGAATATGCCCCCCTGGTGTATTATGCTGGGGGATCCTTCGGTTATCGATTGTCAGATCGTTGTCATGTCGTGGACTGGTTGATTGATCCATTCACTGATGCATCTAATCGCGTCATAGAAGTTTGACAGTCTGGAGTCCCTTCGCACCACAACCTTCTCTGCTTATATCTACTATCCAAGTCAAACATACAGATTAGAACGAATGAGCGCTATCAGTATATTCTGCTTCCGAGATCACACCTCTTCGTGTATACCTGAGAAGAACGAATCTGAGGCTCGTAATGCAGTGATCAAGCGTTCACCTGTATCTAAAGCTTTTCTCGTACCTTTGCCTACCCGGGTTTCCCACATTGTATCATCTCAATCAACAGCCGAGGTATAAAAGTTTACCACTGACCCCACATTCGCAGCTCCCAAAGTACTTCAGGAAAGTGGAAGAAGAGACCTGTAGCGGTGGAGAGCGGCACTCATAGCTAAGATCTCTGCATCCCTCTGCGCGACAGTGAATAGTAGGTCCTGGAGAAGTACCTTGTGTTCATCACTATAATCACATGCAGATCTGCTAGGGCCAGTCGAATGACTGCGGATTGGTTTCCCACTATTACTTACCTCTAGCTCCAAATAAAAAAAGGTGTTTACCAACAAAATTTGTGATGCATCGACAAGTGGATACGGATGTGACACATGAAGACACTGATAAGAGTCGACTCTTTGTGGTTTACTCCACCAAAACAGAATCCAAATCCATAGAGAAAATTTGGTATAATTGACTTTGTTCGTCCACATCAGCTGCTCGAAGCCTCGATTGGTGTGTTCCATTGCTAGGTGCGCGTTGCACCCTGTCTTCGCAAGGCGTTGATATTCGGTTATAAAGGGTGTAAGATGGACCAACTCGCCTTCGGCTTGAACTCAACACATTTGGAATCAGAGCATTTGACTCGTGTGACATACAAAAGTTAGGCAGATCTGACTGTTCTAATATCAATGGTGGCGCTTGCAGCTTCTGCTGTGCACAATTCTGACAACTCGTTGTGCATAGTTACAGATTGTACAGAGAGTACAGATCCGAACCCACTACTATGGAGACTTACCCTTTTGGGTTTCCAGAAACATAGCCCACAGAACCAAACAGCAGCTCATTTGATGATGCTTTCATCAATTCCGTGCAGGGGTTGGGCTCATCCCTGCGCAACATTCCAGCAATAGAAGGCGAACACAAAGGCGGCAACCCCTGGTTACCCGCACAGCTCACCGACCCTAGCCGTCTTTGCTGTTTGTTTGTTCCAGTATCAGGGTAACAAAAACAGCATGGCTCAGCTCGCTTGGCAGATCTAAGTCTTGTGCATTCTGTTGCGATCTCCCCTTCGTCATACAAGCGAGACACATTCACAGCCGAAACCATCGAGCTCAGAAATATGCTTGTGGTGCGTATATATAGGGAAACGCTACATGGCGTTGATAATGGCTCTCAGGGTATGTTCGCTTCGTCCTATGAGCACCCTCGCCTACTGCACCCGCTCGTCGACATAGACTGTGTCAAGCAACATGTATACGAAGATATCATGTCTTGCAGCAATCGGGATTGCTTTGCTACCCTCCTGTGTGGTCGGACAGGGAAAGAAAATTCCCTTCGGTCGCGATGTGCAAATACTAGCAGAGCTCGGAATAGAGCCGGATATCGACCGTCCCGAGCACGCGACTGTGCATTCAGCCATTTCACACTCGGCAATGTTGACGGTAAAAGACGAGTACATCACGGTATGGTCGAAGCGGTGGTTACTCCGTTATGTGAATCTGACGTCCGCAGATCCCAATCGATCACACCAATTCGTCGGCGGGTACATACAAGAATCGATTCTGGGTTAGCGACGAGTTCTACCAAGCTGGGAAACCGATCTTGGTGTACGACGCTGGAGAGACAGACGCAGCATCCGTCGCTGGGGCGCACCTCACGTCATCGTTATCATTCTTCAGATCAACCCTGCAGGAGTTCAATGCCATGGGCATTGTTTGGGAGCACAGGTCGGTCCGCCCACCCGAGAAAGTTGACGGCTTGAAGTGCTGACAAGTCAGATATTATGGCAAATCGACTCCATTCCCTGTGAATTATAATACCCCACCAGAGCATTATAAATACCTCACAACCAAGCAAGCGCTTGCAGACATCCCGTATTTTGCACAGAATTTCAGTCGGAAAAGCCATCCTGACGTCGATCTCACGCCAAAAGGTACCCCCTGGATAATGATCGGTGGCTCATATGCCGGGATCCGTGCGTCCTTGACTCGTAACGAATACCCGGATACCATCTATGCTGCCTGGTCCTCCTCAGCACCAATACAAGCCGAAGTGAACATGACAAACTATTTTGACCAAGTCCACCGGGGATTAGTAGCGAGTGGGTGGACTAACTGCACCAAGGATATACGTGCCGGGCTAGAATATATCGACGAACAGCTATCGAGCAATGAGACAGCAGGGGCGATGATGCAGCTGTTTCTCGGGCCGGGAGCCGAGAAGAACACAAACGGGGACTTCACGGCGGCTTTAGTGGCCATGTACGGGAGCTTCCAGTCGTACGGGATGAATGGAGGTTCAGCAGGGCTGGGGGCGTTCTGCGAGTACATGGAAACCGATCCGAACACCAACCAAAGTGCCGGTCCCGACGGATTGGCCCCGACGTACGGCAAGCAATATGTGGCGGAGCGCTGGGCGGCTTGGCCTGTGCTAACCGCCTTGGTCAACCAGAATATGGACACCAATTGTAGGGGCCTGAATTCAAGCCTCGCACAGGAATGCGATTTGAGCAAGCCGTATGGCGACCCTTCGGCCATCAGCTGGACCTGGCAGTACTGCACAGAATGGGGGTTTTACCAGGCTAACAACGCAGGTCCTCATGCGCTGCTCTCAAGTTACCAGACACTTGAGTATCAGCAATATATCTGCAATCGGCAGTTCCCCGACGCCATCAAGAAGGGGCTATTACCGCCTCAGCCTCTGACGGACCAGACCAACCGGGACTTTGGCGGATGGTCCATCCGCCCATCGAACACCTACACTAGTGGAGGAGAATTCGATCCGTGGCGGACATTGTCCGTTCTCTCGACAGAGGACACGGCGCCCCAAGGCATTCGGATTTCAAACGATATCCCGCCCTGTGGGGTAAAGACCAATGAAGATACGGTCTTTGGATACCTCATGGAGAACTCAGAGCATTGTTTCGACTTTCAGATGCTCCCCACGGCGGGAAAACTGTCACGCGGACTGTTCACCTCGGCGCTGTTGCAGTGGCTACAGTGCTTCGGAACAGGAGCGGGGACGTCGCCCAAGAGTTGAGAGAGGGGGGGGTTATAGAGTCGAATCAACCAGGCTTATGTACATAAGAAGTCACAATTCATAATCCAAAATTTGCAGCAAATAGAAAGAGCGTTCAGAAGGCGGGGGATGAATAATGGATGCACAACCGTGTGGAAAGCGACTGCCTCTTCCCTCATACTAACTAACCCGTTCCGGAGATGCTTGCGATGTTAATCCCGACCCCGGCCCATGACGAATGCCATGTCGATTCCACATCTTCCTTTCCAATCATTTCTGCGCTTGATCAGTTAGACTGACCATCTCTTGCGCCTCCGGCTGCTACAATCTCATTAACGTACTCCTTATAGTGAGTATGAGTAGCTCTTGGGGCGGTTTGGGACATGTGCCTCCACCAAATTCACCCCCGTACTGCACCGTCCAGGGGCCTTTGACTTAAGTATAAATACTTCATTTTTTCTTTCAGACCACTCACAATTGTTTGAAATTTTCTCCAAATTATCTGATTTCTACTGTCGTGAATATCAGTCCCACCGATAGCATGCTGGCTCCAACCGTCCTGTTCATTGGGGCAATATACCTGACATACCACATCCTACGCTCCTTTCAACAAGCATTCAGGAACCGCAGAACAGCAAAATCACTGGGCTGTGAGCCTCCCCAGAAAGTCCCATCAGACCCTTTGGGTCTTATGAATTTCTTCGAGCTCGCACAAGCAGCCAAGGATAGCCGGGTGGTTGAGGCTATAGCCGGATACTACGATCAGTATGGTCCCACTTACAGCTTAACCGGGCTGGGCGGAGTGACAATTGTGTCCACAAGTGAGCCTGAGAACCTGAAGGCGCTTCTAGCTACCCAGTTTCATGACTTTAGTCTGGGCACGCGGCACCGCGAGTTCTATCCGCTACTCGGGGACGGAATTTTCACCCTGGATGGTACGGGCTGGTCGCATGCCCGGAGCTTGTTGAGGCCGCAGTTCACGCGGGATCAGGTAATGACTACCTTGAACAGCGCGTTTCATGGCTAAGCACTAATCATGCATAGGTGGCTGATCTAGATTTGATGGACAGTCACGTCTCCCGACTAATCGAACTGATTCCAAAGAATGGGATTGACTTCGACATACAGCGTCTCTTCTTCCTGCTGACTATCGACTCGGCAACACATTTCCTATTTGGCGAGCCCGTCAACGCAATGCACTCTTGCGGTCAGACAGGTGTATTGGAGAAGACGGCCGTTGGAGATGCACAGGGCTTTGCTGAAGCATTCAATTTGTCGCAGGAGTATTTGTTCACTCGCAACCGATTCATGGGTCTGTACTGGTTGATCAACCCCAAAAAATTTCAAGATGCTTGCAGACGCGTGCACGAAGTAGTCGATCACTACGTCCAGCTGGCCCTTGAGTCCAAGAAGAATCCCGACAAGAGTGAGAGCAGATATATCTTCGCTGAGGCGCTGGCGGCGGAGACGAATGACCCAAGGGTGCTGCGTGACAACATGCTCAATATCCTTTTAGCAGGTCGCGATACGACCGCCAGTTTGCTGAGTTCTGCTTTCTTCTACCTGGCGCGTCATCCCCATGTCTGGGACCGGCTTCGGGGGGCTATCATTGAAGAGTTTGGGGACAGTTTGCATCCACGAGGGAAGATCACGCAGGGCAGATTGAAGGATATCCCGTACTTGAGATATTTCCTGAACGAAGGTCAGCGTTTTCTCATGTTATATGGGAACGAGTTTTGATACTGATGACCTCACAGTCCTCCGATTATTGCCTCCTGTACCATTCAACTTTCGTGTGGCCGTCAAAGATACTTCACTTCCGGTAGGCGGCGGTCCGGATGGCAAGGCCCCAATATTCATTCGCAAGGGTCAGCTCGTCACATACTCTGTTTATGCGATGCATCGTCGAGAGGATCTCTACGGACCTGACTCAAGGAGCTTCAGGCCCGAACGTTGGGAAGAGGGTGCCAGTCGAGGCTGGGACTTCTTGCCGTTCAACGGCGGACCTCGGATCTGTCTTGGCCGTGAGTGTGCCCTCCAACTTGTCCCTTCCAGCCCGTGTTAGGTGAATGCTAAGCTGTCAATGATAGAACAATATGCCCTCACTGAGGCGAGCTATACCCTGGTCCGCTTGCTGCAGCAATTCGATGGGATCGAGAATGCCGCACCGGCGGTGGAGGAACCCAGAATCATGTCCAATCTGACGTTGTCGCATTTGCATGGGGTGAGTATTCGACTGTATCCAGCGATGTCGTAGGATTTGGCAATCGTGTGATACCTTTCTTTTCGATTCTCTGTGTATCTATGCAAACGTTGTCTGGGCGATTAAGCACCTCATCTTCAGTGAGACAAGTCTATATTGACGCGGGTGGAGCTGGATGCTACTCTCCCCTCATAATTCTGAGACATAACTATACACAAAATGCTACATTTCCCTGCAGATCCTGCCGGTCTTCTGTGCTAATGAAACATCTGACGTATCTTCTCTTCCATATGTGTATTGCTTTCTGCTGCCTTGCTCCAAGTCATGTCTCGGGAATTGCTCGGGAGTATATGCAAACGCTTAACTCTTCACAGATCCTGCCATGCGGGATGCAGCATTGCCCACTACAGGATCACGAACGTGCGGGAATATGCGACCTCGTGAGTACAAACCGGAGCAAAGCCATATTATCCTCGGCTCTAGTCTTCTCGCTCTACAGGAAAGAGGATATCAGAAGGAGTCGTGTGATGTCAAGTCGAGGTGTTGTACCGACCAGCAACGCCTAACGGAAACGGACGATCATGATGTCAAGAGATCGGCTGCCACAACAAACGAACGAACAAAACGTTAAAATTGATGCTAGAATTTGGGGAACTGATCGACAAGGGGCAAGAGTATCAGACGGTTGCTTAGGTTTACTTGCACGATAGCACTGCCATAACGTCAGCTTACACCGTACCGAGTCTTTCTTTTGCATGCTGGCTGTGGAGAGAACAAGGTGCTTGTTTCTATAATTAAGCCAAATCAATCCACTTCCTTGGGTTGACACGGGAATATGGTTCACGATGGAAATCAAGATTTGACTTTCAGGGACCAATTGCATAGATTTTTGCATAAATTTTTGCATCAAATAGACATCTGTCTGCGGGGTAAAACAATGAAGATGAAGTCCTGAAAACCCATCTGTTCATTTACAACTGCATGGCAAGCGATCGGGATCGACAGAAGTAGATGAGGATCGACTGGTTTCAAGTTTGAGGTTGTTGCAACTGTGTGCAATACTCCAATCTCTATACAGAGTACAGTGAAATAAGATTAAAATAGAAATCAGAGTTTTCATGTCGCATATTGTCGTGAGAATGGAGTTTGTTTGGCCAGTTTCTTACAGACGGGAAGATAGATCTTGTGGTGTTGTATTAACCAGCCTCACTGTCTTCCTACCCACTGCAAGATGGGCAGATTTCCTTGTTGTGGGGGGGAATCCACCACACAACAGAGTCCACAGACTGACAGACAGACAGAGAACATGAAATGTCTCAGCATCCCCGCCCTGTTGTGCCAATCATTGTGCGTCTCCGACTTCGCCGCCCACAATCGCTGACTGATTGTCCCGGTGTTAATCACGTTGATCTGTTGAGGGCCAATCGGTCGTGGCCGGCGCTCAAGCTTGAAGGCAGCGGAGTCTCCGACTCCATCTTCATGGTTGTGAGTGGGCCAGCCAAGTCTCTTGCTCCCTCTCTTCTGTCTTTCGCCCCCATCATTCAATGGAACTTCTCCTCCAGCTTTGCCAGTGTGTTCCGTACCAGTGCTTCCCGTACGGCCGGTAGTCTACATTCTTCGTCCACTGGCGGTACCTGGGGCAGTGCCAAGTTACCCTGCATCCCCAAAGCTAGTTCACCACTTTAGTTCCTTTCCCTACTCCGTACTCTCTTGTCCTCTCATGTGTTCATTGACTTTGTTCTTGCTTTGGTTCCTCTGATCTCCATCCATCTTTTCCTCCTTAGGAAATTCGTCTTCGACGGCCTTGTTCCCCACCGGATTTTGTGGGAGCGTTCGCTGCTCGATACTTAAACACCCCGTCATTCCCATTGACATTCTCCTTCAGCATCACACAGCAATCCTGTACACTTTACACCATAATATCTACTTTTGTACAGCATTCTCATATTTCTAATTATCAACCATCCATCTTATTACTCGCGACTATGAAGTTTCTTGCTCCCCTTGCTCTGCTCGTGTCCGCGGTGGCAGCCAGCCCTATCCTTCAAGCTCGCGATACCGCGAAGAGTTTCTACCTCAAGACCTCCGGTGCTGCCAACGATGCTCACAACAACCTCTATGTCTACGCCTACCACACTGGTGCGGGCTTCAACGATGCCGTGCTCACCGCCGAGAAGTCCACCGCCCGGACCGTCACCTTGAATGGCACCAACGCCCAATTCGACCTGGGCACCACGCTTCCCTGGGGTTTCAAGATGGGTGCCGACACTAACTATGCTTGTCAGTTTTCGCCTCTCTGCTTGAGGAGATTTTAGTTCGTCAAACGCTAACCTCGTGTTATAGCATGGGAACCCGTCCAGATCAATGTCGGTTACGGTGACGAAGGTTTCTCCATCAACGGTACAAGTCTCGAGTGGTCGGAGCAGAACGGTTTCGGCGGCTGGTTGGGTGAGTGAACCCCGAATACCCAAACTCAATCATCTAGAAGACCTTTGTCACTAACATATTCGTTTCTTTTTCTGTCCTAGTCTGCGAATGGTACCACAACGCTCCTCAGCTCTTCTGGCTCTACAAATACATTCCGGCCACAGTCCCTTCCTCCTGCGACAAGGTTGATCTTACCGTTGAATATTCCTCATGAGGACCCGACACGAGGGACACACATGATAACGAACGCTCGTGGTTGACGAATCATACGACGCAAAGATAAAGATCGGGAGAACACACGCCACCTTCTCTGCGGCTTGACGCTCCAAGATCTGTTTCAATACGACGACGGTCAAGATTTTTCTGTGATGCTCATGCTAATTAATCGTAATAATGACCCGCGAGGACGATGATGGAAAGTGATGTAATAATGTGTGATTATACCATAGCGTTCTGCGCGTTGAGTTTTAGTTGCCGTCAATGCATTTTCAGGGGAGAACTGAGGGAAATACATCGCCAGTGTTTGGTTACAGATTCATTTCGTATACATCCAGTGTATCAGCTAAATATCTGCGAGTTATCGAGCCGGGCGGGGGGGCGCCAATAATTGGCAATAGTGGCTTGTAGAAGTGCAGGACACCGCCCGCAAGGAATACTTGGGAGGTGCAAGGGCATGCACAACATTTCTTCTAAGAAGTGCGTGCGTCATGACATCCAAGAGCAACCCCAGGGCTACAGGCAACTAAAGAGATCCTGGAGGTGAATAAATGCCTTGTAGCCTGAGGCCAAAAGTCACCAAAAATAGCTGCGTGTCTCACAAACGGCTCAATCGGGTTAGTGAGTGGCCCAGGGCCTCACTCCTTCTTGCTAGTCTCTCTCTTTCTCTCGCCTCTCGTGTTCTGCTGCGCCTGACTGTGTGATCTGCTTCAACCCTTCTTCTGCTCTTGCATCCTCTTATTCTTCTGCGTCGTCCTCAGTCAAGCGTCAGTCGCTTCTCCGTCACCATCGTTTGCAGTTTTGTTGAGCGCAGTATCCCCGTCACTCGCTTTGTTTACCCTCTCCGACTCTCGCTGGACCCTGCCGATAATCTATCAGCCGATCTGCATGTTTCAGGCCCGCTGGCCTAAAAAGAACGCCCGCCTTCTGCAGTTCCATCGTCTTGTCAATCTCTGGGCACCTTTCCCATCACCATTGACTGCATTGTCCACTTAATCTCGATCGCTCGACACATTACATCTTACACTACCTGAAGGATTAACCACCTTCCCTGCGACGGGTCCCACGTCGATCGGACCCTGAATTTTGCCAAGGGGGATTCACTCGACCCCTCTTGTTTTAACCACTCTCTTCAACCTCTGTCGACACAGCTTAAACAATAACCATGCGGTTCCTATACCTTCTTCCTGCCTTGTGCATACTCTTCTTGCTAGGAACAATCTCATCAGCGTTCCCATCTCCTGGAGAGGAATTGGCGCACGGCCAGTTTCTGCGGCGAGCTGGTTAGCACCCCAACCCCTAAATGGAGGCTCACTGTGGCAACATGTATACTAACTTTCTCGAAGACACCACGGCCGCCGAAAGTGCTACCACTGGACAAGCCGCCACGACGGGCAAAAGTGCAGCAAAAACTGATTCAGCTACCGATTCGGCCACTGACTCCGTCACGGAAACCGCTTCAGGGACGCAAGCAACAGGCAAAGCCACCGGTACTGCGACCGGGACCGCGACCGGGACCGACACGAACAGTGGCACTGAGACGGGATCCTCGTCATCCTCCACCAAGAAGGGCAGCACGAAGACGACATCGAGCAACTCGACGACCACCAATGCCTGGGCGGGTGGTATTTCGATGTTGACGCCCGCGACGACCATTACGACATACTACAAGATTGGCAATGCTGCCACGTTTGCGTGGAACTATACCTCGCTGGACGTGACCCCGACGGCAGTTAATGTCATCGCCTCGTGCAGTCTGAACAGTCACAAGTACACGATCACGCAGAACATGACCGTTAAGGAGACCAACAAGGTCGTTTGGGATACGGGAGAGTACAAGGCCAATGCGACGGTTCCGCTGTTGACCGCATCGTACACGCTGATCGTCTGGGATGCCAGTAAGGCGATCTCGGACACGGCCAAGGGTGGTCATCTCAGCGCCGCCAGTTACACGTTCGCCATGTACACTCCGCAGGCGTACACGCCCCTGACCGGTTCGTGCCTTCCTCCTATGTCCTTTCATGGGAAATTGAGCTAATTTGTGTGAATTTGCAGGATTTGTATGCGCTACTTGCAGCGGTGCCCTATCAGAAATCGAACGACAATGTCTCAAGTTCGTGTTCGGCATGGTCCTCATTACAATTACCACCTTCACCTGGTTCGCTGGCGATTTTGGAGTTTTCTCCACATAGTGGGACAGCTATGGGGCCCATCTGTATCGATGTTATGAAAGCAATCTCTTCTTCCTCCGTTTCTGTCCAAAGACTCAGCTCGCAGCAAAACAAATGTATGTAATCCTGCATCATGTCGCCGGTTGTTGGTTGTTGATTTATGCATTCATCAAAGCGAAGGGTTTTTGTTCCACCATTTTTTTCATGAATAATAGCGATATTTTTGACTTTTCCTGATGGCTCCTTCTCCAGGTCATGTTGTCTCGGTTGGCGAGTTTTCGTTCTTCTTGACTGTGTTATCTCTTAATGTGTATTGTTGGTATTAGATTGATGATAGGTCTTTTGAGATGTTGGTTAACAGGTGTGCATTTTCTGTATCCCAGCGAATTCTATTGTAGAGGGGGCTGTAAATATGAAGTACTATCGGAAAGGTACTCAATGTGCTGAAATTTGTACTTACACTGTATGTATGTATGTATACGTCTGCATATGCATATTTGTGCATGTAACGTGATGCAATGGGGTTCGAACCCTCTTGCAGTTAGAAGGAAAAAGGTCTGCAAGGATGGAGATCTGCGATGTACACGTCCAGAGTGTTCCCTGGAAATTGTGATGAGTGCATGATGGGCTAGTTTGCATCCTGAAACGCTGGGTTGTGGTTCTTACTGGGACATTAATGCTGACTCCCGCACAGCGAAGGGGCAGCATGATTCTTGTCACAGTATCTTACACCGTGTTTCTGACTTGGTGTGACTGACTTATTTGAGGCGGAGGCGATTCGGATGGACTTTTACGATGTCTTCCACAGAGAAGGGATATAGTTCCCAGAAATCTCTTTTCTTTCGGTGGAACTAGGGTGACCAGGGTATACAAGTGGATGATATTCCTCAGGCTCAATTCCGCGTACGTGAGATATGTGCAGGCTAGCTAATTTATCTATCTGTTTATTCACAGTAGTTTCTGCTGCTTCGCGTGGGTGACAATAGATAAGTATCGTGACACCTTCTTGTTTGATGGTATTCAATACAGGTTGCGGTGTGTGTTTCTGAGTCAGCAGGCGCAGGATTGCGTGGGTGTGATTGGATCTAGAGGGATTGGACCTAGAGGGATTGGATGTTGAGGTCGAGATCAATGCGGATGTGCAGATAGTCTGAATGTAGTCGGTGGATTCCCAGGCCGATGGGGTTGGCCTGCGCTTGACGCAAAGGCTTGTTGATAGCCCTGTCCCTGAGACAAGAATAGAGTCTCCCGCGGGGGAGAAAGGTGGTCGTCTCGGCGTGGAACTCATTGCGCTAATGGGCGTAGACGGGCTGGAGTAGCGGATTGATGGATAATATCGGTTCGAGAACGAAAGAAGTATTATGAGTAGTGCTTGTTGTTAACGAAGCTGTACATTCACTCAACACAGCTGGGATGATATGCCTCCCAAACAGTTGTTGACTGGCCATCCACAGATGGAACGGTCTTCGGCTTGCGGACTGCTGGTAACTGAGCTGCATTGTCTGTCATCTTGTTGCATTTCATGCAAGGCGTCTGTTTGATGTTGGCGTAGGACGATATCATGTCCTGTCACTGCATTAACAATTCATCCTCAAAAAGCACCCTCGGGCCAATACTCACAAGCAGATAGAGAAGGTCCCACTGCCGGGGCCGCGAGTTCAAGCACTGCAGGACAGCCCCCTCGAGCTTGGAGACCGGCTGTCCCGGCGACGCCTTGCTGGTGATGCGCCAATCCGGGATCCCATGGCTTTCCAGTCCCTCGACAGTGTGGACATTGAGAATCATTCCGGCCTTTACAAGCGCTACCAGGACCGACGCCGTGTTCATGTTGCTCACTTGTACCCGCACGCCGGGCACGTTCCTCTGGGCGAAACCCTCCGCAATCGCCCGCCAGCCACCCTCCGTGGCCTGAATCTTCGACCGTTCCGATTCCTCCTCAGCGCTCCGTCGCTCCGCCTGCTTTGCTTGCTCCTCTTTGACCAGCCCCTCGAGCAGCACGTCATAGTCCTCCTCCCACACCCCCCTCGGCTGCAGCAGCTGACCACCGTTATTCTGGATTTGGGTGTCCACCCGATCCCAGACGGCTTTCATCTCTGAACTGCGCCACAGAGTCTGAAAATCGGCCACTTCGCTCACACCACTCTGCACGCACTGCTTGAGTTGTTCGAACAGCGCCCGCGGGGAGGATACTCCCACCTGCCCGGTGGCCATTCCGGGATTGACGGTTGATTTCAAGGGTTCCAGTAACCGTCCCGGCAGCAGTGTGCGCAGCTGATGAATCTGTTCCGATGTCAGTAAATCGTTTCCCGCACCCAGATAGCAGGAAATGAACGGGCATTATCTGTTCGAACATACCATTCCTTCCAGCCTCTGAAGCTTTGCCAGCGATGATACGAGCTGCATCTCAGTATCCCAAGCGTCGCTGTCTGTGGCGACGACGGTGGGCTCGTTCATGTTTTCCGTGGACATCTTCAGGTCATGCGGGGGTGCTGTCATCTCTGGCACGACGATGGGCATTCTAGGGGGATTCGGGCCAGACTTAGGAACTGTGGCCATGATGTCTCGTGACCTGATTGAAGCTCAATCGGGATCGGGGCAAGGGAAGTGTGCTACACATAGAAGGGTGACGCCTCAATGAGCGTAGATTGAAGCAAAGACTGAGAAAGGCTGGATGAACGAATTACCCTCTGACTAGTATCGAAGCCCCTCTTAGAAGTGCATCCTCACTCAGTTTTAAGTTTCACTGTTAAACAAGCCAAACAGGTTAGCGTTCGATTATAGTGATCACTTATTGTGCTATCAAGTGAAATAAATAGCTGCCAAGTCGGTGCGCGTGTGACGGCCGAGGAACTCACGATCTGCTGAGAGTAGGTTGGGCCTAGCCACATGCACAAGCCACATGCGGCAGAAATCGATAGCCATGCTTCTACCGCCTTAAATGCCGCCTGAAGTGGTTAGTTAACCACTAACTATTAACTAACTAGTTAGTTGACTGACACTGTTAGTCATGAGTACCCTACGTAAGTAGCCTCCCACGTCACAAATGTGGGCTTTGGCCCGTGTGTTGCCCTCTTTAAACTATGGAGTATGCGAAAGATGACATGGTCCACTGAATGTGCATTGATGGTGGTGGTGGTGGTGGCTTTCTATGCGCGGGGTACAATTGACTTTGAAGTACTGTGTGTGTGTGTGTGTGTGTACTGTACAATGCATGCCACTGTTGCTCTCGACCGTATGGTTTGCAAAAGTGTCGGTTTCCAAGAGAATGCACTCTTGCTACCTCGAAGGGAGGGATGTCTAGCTGAAGCAACCACTATACTGTAGCTTATACTCCGTAGTGTGTATGCTTTCTCTAGGGCCCTTCCTAGCAAGCGAACCAACTGCGAACGCCCTCAAACGCTCAAGGGGGTAGATGCAAACTTCCCAAATAGAGGCAGATCGTCGACGGGGAGCTGGCTGCTCAGAAAGAGGCTGACCAACTCGATGGGCATCATATAACAATGCTGTGATTACAAGGACATGAAAGCTCAATACGGCCTGGATTCCATTCACAAAAGTAATATCACCATCAATAGTCTAAAGAACTCAATGGCAGCTGCCTGTGAATAATTGTAGCCACAACCTAACCCCACAGAGGCGCAAAACATACAGACCTCTGCCGATTCACAATAAGACAAAACCTTCTCGCGACTTGCACCTTGCATCTTTTCTGCTCCTTCGTGGTTGGCTTCGGTGCGGTGCGCTGGAAGCCTGATCAGCCCTCTTGACAGGCACCTTGGGTTCGGTCTCCGTCGTCGAAAATCGTCATCACCCATCTGAATTATTAGGCGAGAGGCAAAGACGCTTGTACCGGAGTAGTCGTGAGATCAGAAGATTTGAGTTGGGTCTGTCCGGAACCATCCAAGTGCGGGAGGAAATTCCAGAGCCTGAGGCCGTCGGCGGATTTTCCCCCTCCTCTTCCTCCCTCCCAGTCAGTTGGACAGCAGCACAGAAAGAGGTACGTACTGTACAGTCAGTATCTCCACCTCCACCCCAGCCAACCCTTCCCGAACTCCTCTTCCCTCTCTCTCTCGCTCTCTCTCTCTCTCCTTCCTTTCCTCTTTCTTTTCCTCCTCCGCACTTTTCTCTGGCTGGATTTCATTCCAGTTCTCCCACAGTCATCTTCGGACTGTGTGCATTTCTGCCTGGATTCCTCTCCTAACCGGGACTTCCAGCCAGTCCTTTCTCTATCTCCCCCCCAACCCCCCTGCGCGTGTCAGCTGCCCGCATCGGTACTGGTTGCTGCGTCGCACTCACCCCCAAGTCCGTCATTGTGTATTGCGACCGCCCACCTCCGTACGGACACACACACACTCTTCGCTCTTGATCCCTCTTGACCAGCTCCACAACCTGTCATTCGGAACATGACCTCCATCATTGTCTAGATCTATTTGCTCCATTTCATCTTCTGCTCTGCCTCGCTCGGTGACTCAACTTATATACTTGTCTGGCTTGCTGGTGTGCCGCGTCGTCTCCGCCTGATTGCGCTACGTGCGTCGGTTGTCCCCGCCTGCTATCTAACGCCCCGATCGTGGTGCATGTGCGCTGTCGACAGAGGTAGATGATCATCGAACTCCCGATTTGATCTGTCCTTGCTAGCTTCTCAAGTGGGCGTCGCCAGCAAGTACGAAGAGTAATGGATCCCCAGTGGCAGCCTTACCAGGATCCCTTAATGGGTCACTCGGCGCAGTTCAACAACGGCCTGACGTCGAATCCACAACAGCACCTAGCCTCAAAATACGGCGGCCAGCCACAACACTCGCAGCCACCGGTCGGATACTCCTACGAGCCCTTCCAATCCCCTGCCGCCTCTGCGAAACCCTCCTCGACCGTCACAAACTCCAAGACTGTTTCGATGGCCTCGTCTCCAGCTGCCACGCCACGTACTCGGGATTATGTCACCGATGCGGATACCACCATGGAGGACGCCGATCCGTATAACCGGGCCAAATACTCGACCCGACCAACCCATCACAGTCGCCCTTCCTCCCAGTATTTCTCACACGAAGAGTCATCGGCCGCTCGCAGATACTCGCCGGGAAACGTCTTGTCGTCGCCCATGTCCTCTTTCAACGCCAGTCCTGGGAAACACAACTCGTACGCATTCCCGCCCGGCCCCAATCAGTCGCGACGCTCGCCGACCAGGGCGCCCAACTACGCTTCACCCCCTCAGTCATTTCAGTCACCGCCGTGTAAGCAAAACCTACTCCCTTTGTGGTTGTTGTTGTCACTTCGCCCTTGCTAACCTCTTGTTCGGCAGCCGGTTCGCGACCGCCCAGACTGCCCCCTCTGCAGCCCACTGATATGAGCCCCGATCAATTCTATCCACCCTCTGCGGGCTCTCAGCTTAGCGCAGCTCTCGCGCAAGACGGTCGATCTCCTCGTTCTGCTTCTACATCAGGTGGCGGTCATTTGCCCGGTCGAGGACCAATCCCGAAATTTCAGAAGATCAAGTCAGTGCAGGAACTGCAGCCGCGCCTGAATGCACAGCCTCCGTTTAGACGTGCCAACCCCGAAGGCGGCTTCATCAGCGTATGTATCCACTAGTTTGGAGCTGTATAGAACTGTTCTCACACTTTTCATAGCCCCTCCAAGCGTTGACCACGCATCTTCCGGCCACTTACCGGATCTGCAACCCCGGCTTCAATTACGAGTCGTCAAGAAATCCAAGGCGTGTTCTAACGAAACCCAGTAAAGGCGTGAAGAATGATGGCTACGACAATGAGGATAGCGACTATATTCTTTATGTCAACGATATCCTGGGCAGTGAGGAAGCAGGTCACAAGTGAGTCTTTGGGAATACGGTCCTATTGCAGATCATGGGGGCTTTTCAGCTAATATTCTCAGGAATCGCTATCTTATTCTCGATGTGTTAGGTCAGGGTACTTTCGGACAGGTCGTGAAGTGCCAGAACTTGAAAACGGGAGAGGTTGTGGCCGTCAAAGTCATCAAGAACAAGACCGCCTATTTCAACCAGAGCATGATGGAGGTGTCAGTTTTGGATCTGGTATGTTCAATTCCTCTAATCACTTGCTCGTTTTGCTAATATCTCGGTCACAGCTTAATAGCCGATACGACAAGAACGATGATCACCATTTGCTCCGATTGAAAGACACCTTCATTCACAGACAACACCTTTGTCTTGTTTTCGAATTGCTCAGTGTCAATCTCTACGAATTGATCAAGCAAAACCAGTTCCGAGGTCTTAGCACGACCTTGGTGCGCGTATTCGCCCAGCAGTTGCTCAATGCTCTGAGTCTCCTAAACAAGGCGCATCTGATTCATTGTGACCTGAAACCGGAGAATATCTTGCTGAAAAAGTTAGTCGTCGGCCCACAAATGTAGACCGTTCAAGCTGACGCCAAGCTTCTGCAGTCTGGAAAGCCCCATTATCAAAGTGATTGATTTCGGTTCAGCATGCGACGAACGGCAAACTGTCTACACTTACATCCAATCCAGATTCTACCGTTCGCCGGAGGTCCTTCTTGGCTTGCCGTACGTCCCACTGCAATCATCCCCCGCTTAGCCCTGTCCCATTCTGGACGGCACGACTGACACTCCCCTAGCTATTCCTCTGCAATTGATATGTGGTCACTTGGGTGTATCGTTGTTGAACTTTTCTTGGGTCTTCCACTCTTCCCTGGTTCTTCGGAATACAACCAAGTCTGTCGAATTGTGGAGATGCTGGGTCTTCCTCCCACATGGATGCTAGAGATGGGCAAGCAATCAGGCGAATTCTTCGAGAAAAGTCATGATGAATTCGGCAGGAAGACGTATCGCTTGAAGTCCCTGGAGCAGTATTCTCGTGAGCACAACACCAAAGAACAACCGAGCAAGAAGTACTTCCAGGCTTCGACCCTTGAGGAGATTATTCGCAGTTATCCGATGCCGAGGAAGAACATGAAACAAGCGGAGGTTGAAAGAGGTGCGCTCCCTAATCCTTTCTTCCCCGGCTAC
Source organism: Aspergillus saccharolyticus JOP 1030-1 (assembly GCF_003184585.1). Classification (NCBI taxonomy): domain Eukaryota; kingdom Fungi; phylum Ascomycota; class Eurotiomycetes; order Eurotiales; family Aspergillaceae; genus Aspergillus; species Aspergillus saccharolyticus. Next base: position 442,778 of record NW_020290618.1, read on the forward strand.
GTGGACTAACATCTCTCAAGAACTCAACAATCGGGTAGCTTTTATTGACTTTGTTCGCGGTCTGTTGAGTATCAATCCGCTTGAGCGCTGGTCACCGCAGCAAGCCAAGTTGCATCCTTTCATTACCCAGCAGAAGTTCACTGGGCCATTTGTCCCACCCATGAATCTGAAGTATTCATCCCTCAACAAGACTGTGGCTCCTGGGATTCAACAGCAGCAGCAAGCAGAGGCAGCCAGTAAACAGCGAGCGGCACAAGCAGCACACGCTCAGAGCGCTGCGCAGAATGCATACAATATGCAGTTGAATCAGTTCCACACGCCAACGCATGCCCAACCGCCACCCATGTACAACGGGATGTATGCTGGCCACCAGCAAGGTGCTCCCCCTCCGTATCCCAACCAGCCGCCCGCCTACGGTCACCAGATGAATATCATCCCCGGCCAGATGCCGCAACAGCAATACGCACCGTCGCAGACCCTATACGCCCAAGCAACTACGAGAGCCGGCCGACAGCGTGCATCTACCATGGACCCCCAGGGTGGAGGCATTCCGCCAACCATCCAGCGCGTGGCTAGTCATCTCGATCCTAACGCACCGATCAGACTGCAGCCGAGCCCTGCGTACTACCCACCTCCACCAGATGGATATGTCGATGCCAACTCAGCCAATCAAAGACGTCGAGGAAGCCGCACTGGTGGCACCAGGAACCGAGACTTCATCCGAACCCTTGAAGATGGCGTCTTAGGGGGCGAAGGCTTCATGGGCCAGAATCAGTGGCACTGAGTGTGATGAGCTCGCTGGCAGTTTGGTAGCACCTGGAAGGGTGCATCAGCAATTGCTGACTAAAAGTTCCATCGAGTGAGCACATGCTTTATGTGCGTCTACCACGAGAAAGAACAGACATATAGCTGTTCTAGTGTGTCCTCCTTTAATCGGAACCTGCAGGTATCTTTCTCGGTCTTTGCGCCGCCAGGTATTCCACAGTTGGACCGTCCTTTCAACAGAAAAGTCCCCGTCGCACCACCTTGCCCTTGATGCTGTCTGCTTCTTGTCGGTCAGCACGGCAATCATTCTATTTCCTTGGCCTGCTGCGTCCCGTGGGATAGAATGGAAGGAGATCCCGTGAGACTCCGATCTCATTATAGCGACTAGCACGGAGTCCTAGTCAAGCGTAAAGCGCCTTCCGGTGTGGCATGTCGGGATTAGTTCTCCGATCGTCGACGGGTTCAAGTGTCTGTGATGCTCTTTCTAGGTTTTATTGTCTCCCGTGTCAATTCTCAGATCATGTCTGTGGTGGGTTTTCGGCATAGCCAGGAGTATTGGAAAGACCTCGATTTATGTCTCCTTTATTATAGTACTTGCTTTGTTTTTGTTCACTTTTCTGATTATGCCGCGCACAATCTGCACGGGAATGCCTCTGTTGTAGCGCCAATGCGTCGAAATATTTGTGTTTTCTTCTTCGTCCTGATTCTCTCTTTGTTCTTGTACCCCTCTTTGTTTCTTCTGTGCAATTGAGGAGAGAAAACATGGCTTATAGCTTGGATATCTGAATAAGGAAATGCGGTATATGAGGACAGGCAGCGAAAGGCATGAAAGCATATAGAAGTGACCGAATATAAGTTTAATTGGCAGGGCCAGCATTGACAATCTCCGCAATATCGAAATTGAGATGGCGGAGTCTAGAAAGAGAAGCGGGCGGGATGGGTTGTCTATTGCCCGATACGGTTAGGTGTGGCCTCGCTTAAATTTCGTGTGTGGCTCGCGCAGCCCAACCTCTGCGGCTCCCGCCGTACCCTCACAACTGAATTTGCTCCCTAGGCAAAGGATACAGACCGACTGGCTCTGAGGGATCTACGCTTCCATCCCTGAACGACTGTGCGTCACGCCCGATTTTTTCGTGACGGCAACTTTTCGACTCGCGCGATTTTTTCGGTTTCTGAGCGTTCGGAAAGGACACCCCAACCACACCCGCAAACATGTCGCGTTTCTTCTACGGTGGCGGTAGCGACAGCGAGTCCAGCTCGTCCGACGAGGAGGAGCTCTACAGTGATCGTGAGGAGGAGGAGCAGTCGGAGGAGGAATCCAGCGAGGAGGAAGAGGACTCTGAGGATGAGTCCTCTTCCGAGGATGAGGGCGCCGGCAAGACTGGTGCCAATCGTTTCATGAAGAACGTCTCGGACAGCGAAGAGAGTGAGGATGAGGAGAAAGTGACGGTCGTCAAGAGTGCCAAGGACAAGCGGTTGGAGGAACTCGAGGGTACCATCAAGTTGATTGAAAATGCTGAGAAGATCAACGACTGGGCGGTCATCTCGACAGGTGCGTTTGGACTAAGCTCTTCAATAGATGGACTTGCTTCCGCAATCGTCGCTCGGGAGCAGGGAGGAATAGCGCTGGTTGGATGCTAATTTGAAATGACATTGTACAGAGTTCGATAAGCTGAACCGCCAGGTTGTCAAGATCACTCAGTCTGGCCCCGTTCCCCGTGTCTACGTGAAGGCCGTTGCCGACCTCGAAGATTTCGTCAACGAGACCGTCACGAAGCAGAAGTCGGCGAACAAGAAGATGAACGCCAGCAACTCCAAGGGTTTCAACGCCGTCAAGCAGCGTATCAAGAAGAACAACAAGGATTACGCCGCTCAGATCGAGAAGTACCGCAGCAACAAGGATGGTTATTTGGATGGCTCCGACGAAGTTGTCCGCCCTGTTGTCAGCGCCCCCCGTCTCTCCAAGGCCGAGCGCTTCGAGGCTCCCGTTGCTGCTGCCGCTCCCACCACTGCCGCTGCCGACGATGGCTTTGCCACTGTTGGACGTGGTGGTAAGACCCTCCAGTACACCCCCGAGAGTATCCTCAAGCACCTCCGGGTCATTGTCGAGTCCCGCGGAAAGAAGAACACCGACCGTCTCGAGCAGATCCGCACCATGGAGAAGCTTTTGGAGGTTGCTCAGACTCCTTACCAGCGCATCCGTATCTACCTCACCCTCATCTCCACCCGTTTCGACCTCACCTCTTCTTCTTCCGGCAACTACATGGCCGTTGACCAGTGGAAGTTCGCCGAGCAGGAGTTCGCTACTCTTCTGTCTGTCCTTGAGAACAACCGCGACTACGTGGTGACTGAGGGTGCCGAGGAGTGGGAGGATGATGAGAAGCAGCCCCAGCCTGCCGCCGGCGAGACCCTCCACATTCCTGGCAGCATCGTCTCTTACGTTGAGCGCTTGGATGACGAACTCACTCGCTCTCTCCAGAACATCGATCCCCACACCGCCGAATACATCGACCGCTTGGGTGACGAGAAGCAGCTGTACACCAACCTGGTCCGCACCCAGACCTACGTCGAAGGCCTCAGCACCGCCGAGAAGAGCGACCCCAGACAGGACAGCATCAACAGAGTTGTTATGCGGAGATTGGAGCACATTTACTTCAAGCCCTCGCAGGTTGTCACCATCCTGGAGGAGGCCACTTGGAAGGCTCTCCCCACCGAGTTGGACACCAAGATTACCCCCCGTGCCAACGCCGGTGATGTTACCGAACTCGTCCAGACCCTTTGCAACTACCTGTTCAAGAACAGCGACGGTATCATCCGCGCCCGTGCGATGCTGTGCCAGATTTACTTCCTCGCCCTTCACGACCAGTACTACCGCTCTCGTGACCTGATGCTCATGTCCCACTTGACCGAGAACATCGCCAACTTCGACGTCAGCACTCAGATTCTCTTCAACCGCACTCTCGTCCAGATCGGTCTGTGTGCTTTCCGTGCCGGCCTAATTTACGAGGCCCAGACTACTCTCTCCGAGGTTTGCGGCAGCGGCCGTCAGAAAGAGCTTCTCGCTCAGGGCATCATCCTGCAGCGGTACTCCACTGTCTCCCCCGAGCAGGAGCGTCTGGAGCGCCAGCGTCAACTTCCCTTCCACATGCACATCAACCTGGAACTCCTCGAGTGCATCTACCTTACTTCGAGCATGTTTTTGGAAGTCCCTCTTATGGCTCAGACCTCTTCCTCCCCCGAGATGAAGCGTCGCGTCATCTCCAAGACTTTCCGCCGTATGCTCGACTACAACGAGCGCCAGGTCTTCACCGGTCCCCCCGAGAACACCCGTGATGGCGTCATCATGAGTGCCAAGTTCTTGGCCGCCGGCGACTGGAAGAAGGCCGCTGAGATGCTCAACTCCATCAAGATCTGGGACTTGATGCCCCAGCCTGAGAAGGTCAAGGAGATGCTGTCCCAGCAGATTCAGGAAGAGGGTCTCCGCACCTACCTCTTCACCTACGCTCCCTTCTACGACAGCCTGTCGATCGCCACCCTGGCTACCATGTTCGAGCTCCCCGAGAAGAAGATCCAAGCCATCATCAGCCGAATGATCTCTCACGAGGAGTTGGCCGCGGCCCTGGACCAGGTCAACGATGCCATTGTCTTCCGCAAGGGCGTCGAGTTGTCGCGTCTCCAGTCCCAGATCGTGACTCTGGCCGACAAGTCGATGAACCTCCTGGAGGCCAACGAAAAGACTCTCGAGCAGCGTACCCAAGGCATGGCCAACGCCTTCCAGCGCGATCAGGGCGCCGGCGCCCGTGGTGGCCGTGGTCCTCGAGGTGCTGGTCAAGCCCGTGGCGGGCCCCGGTTGCCTGGTGGCCAACAAGGCCGCCGCCCCGGTGGTCAGCAGTTCAGCGGTGGTGCATTGGGTGGAGCAATCAAGGCATAAAAGAAATGTTTTGTTAATGGCAAATTGATTTTTCTCATGGTTATAATGCTCAAGCTTCTTTCAATGTTCTGGGGTCTTTCCTTTTCCCTCTTCTTCCTCTCCTCCCTCCGCAGCTTAACGTACGATATTCCACGTGATGTTATCATTCCTCCCTTCGTCTTGCCGTCATGGGGCCACGTCCTTGCTCTATTTATGGTTGGGACAACTGTCTTCATCCTGGGCTCCGTTCTATCCTCCTTGCCCTTTGACTCGCATACCATACCTTTTTGTTTACTTCAACTTGCCAGATGAATATGACGTTTAGAATGAATGAGGGTGGTACAAAGGTTTCCAGGAGATGGAAACTTAAAATGATGTATGAAATCGAGAAGGTGAAATAGGAATTGCCAAAGACACTCGTCAGGATACGCCTGCGTATCTAATATTTCATGTAGGTCCGTAATCATCCAACATCATACAGCATGTGCTGCCAATCTCTGGCTCCAGCGTACTAAGATACATCTATATGGCGCGTCTTGACGTCAGATATTGTTCCTTTGAACTTCGAGATGAGCGCGTTTCCTTGCCATTGATAAGGTGCGGCTCCTTGATATTCGTGCAAATATATCCTGCATGGTTCAAGCACCACCAGGGGGCGTGACACTGGGAATATTTTACCGCGTGTTTGATGAAGCTTCTGACACCGTTGTGACAGTGTGTGTCTACAATGAAGCATCCTCCCTGATGGCCAAGCACAAGCCGTGCTCAACCACTATCATCCAACAGGTTCTGAGGCGACCAGTACTCATTCTCCTCTCCTTGAGCATCCAGCCAAACAAGGCCGTCCGCGAGTAGGTCATCGACAACCGTCTGCGCTCGCGCCTTCTCCCAGTTCAAGTTGGCCCGCAACATGGAGACGCTTACGTATCCCAAGACCTGAATTACCTCTAATACAGTCGACTGGTCCGTGTTAAGCTCCTTGGGGACAGAACGGATATATTGTTTCCTCCCGACTCGAATGATGGCGAGGCCCGGACCTAGCGGCCCGAGCGACTGCACCGCTCGAAGCACATCGTCACTATTTTTTGAACGTTCGGATCAGCTTTCATTCGTAGACGGTCAAATCGATGCATCAAATGGCCCTCTTACTCGGTAACCTCCAAGCCACTTCCAATGGCCTTGCCCTTACCGACTCGCTTGCGGCATTCTTCCACTCCAATCAAGCCCCCATTCTCACTCCGCGTCTCGCGGCAAAGCTCCACGACCCGCACTGCCACTTCAAAGTAAAAGTCATTCATGTCCCCACCCATGATCTGCGTCCAAAAGCTTGCATTCTCGCCGGCGCCTTTACGGGAGTTTTTGCCCTTGACATTGCTGCCGGCGAGGGGGTCGACACCGATGGCGTTGCACATGCGGGCGAACTCGGCTCGGAATGTCGGATTGGATTTGATCTTCGAGCCATGTTCGACCGCGAACGTATGGAGTAGGGATTGGAAGACGGAGAGCTGGGTCTGGAGGGAAGCCAGGTGCGCCGAGCGGAGAGTCGCGCCGTGGTTAGCGTATGATTGTGTGGTTTGATTACGATTGGCAAAAGCGCCTATTCCGACGCCACGCCGGGTAGCCATGATGTCTGCAGTGTAAGAATGTATGTATACGGGCTGGAGGTGCTTAGAGATCTGGGCTCTGGGGGAAGAGAGCGCATGTTGTCATATGCTCGAGGCCGGAAGTTAAGCCTAAGGCCGCAGCGGGACCCAGACTCTTATCAGCTGCGCTCACCTGACCCGAAAAAGCCCGGACTGAGATAAGGGCTACGCTTTCCCCAAAGCAGTAGGGCATGTTTTTTCTGCAGCTAACCCGCTCGGGACTAGCGTCCTGTGACCCACCCACAACCCATTTTTCTTGAAGATGCGCCGAGATTTCTGTTCTTCTTCTTTTGATCTTCTTCCCAGTACGACAGCACTCGCCAAATCGCCCAACTCGCGAACTCATCGGACCGTCACAATGGCCTCCACTGCTACGTGAGACTCCCTTTTTGATTTTCTCCCAGGCGCCATTCGCTATGAGCCTGTGAGGATTTCAGCTACGGACGTCCACATTTCTCTCGCTGGAGATGCTGCGAGAAACCTGAAAAATGGTTTTTTTCGCTGGGCACCAGCTCGATCTTTCCCGCGCCGACCACCCGTCATATTTCCGCCTCACCTTGGACTCAGAAATGAACTCATTGGGAGTGTGTGGGATACATGATGGAGGTCTTGTGGGGTATTGGGGCTGAAAGCAGCTCTTTGCCTTCTCCTCGAAAAACATTGTTGTGAGCTGTCGTCATTTACAAGATTCTTACTGGCCCCAGTGGCCTGTGGGATGTAGGACGTGATGCTACAACGAACCTTCCTGAGCGTTAGCTTAGGGTCTTGTCGGATGAGGGAAAAGTTTTTTCAACTTGGCCTGCTGTGGGACCATGGATGCGAACCGCATTGCTGAGAATGCATGCGCAGTAGTATCCTTCCCTCAAGGAAATTGGAATTACTCTTCACCGATTAAAGCTATGTCGTCGAGTGCTTTCATCTATTGCCTTCAGTACGAGAATGTGGCGTTGTAGCTGCAGTTCTTACACTCGGCGAAAGTCTACTTGCTTCAACGGACAGACGATTCTGACTCTTCCGCAGCACTGTCCCTACCCAGGACCAGGTCCTCGTTCCCGAGACCCTCCTCAAGAAGCGCAAGAGCCAGGAGCAGGCTCGCGCTGTTGCCCGTGAGGAGGCCCAGAAGAAGAAGGAGGTTAGTTTTTTCGATTTTTCTGTTTCTGTTTTATGCATCTACGGTGATGACAACCTACCTACCACGCGATTAGACTACGGTCGATGCTATCGCTTTTGTTAACCATCTTTCGGGGCTGATATTGATGCTCTCATCTCATCAAATCTTGTTGCTTGAGTCTTGGAGTGAACTCGCTCGCTAACTGATTCATTCCAGGCCAACAAGGAGAAGCGTGCCGTCATCTTCAAGCGCGCTGAGTCCTACGTCAAGGAGTACCGCGATGCTGAGCGCGAGAAGATCCGCCTGGCCCGCGTTGCCCGCCAGGAGGGTAACTTCTACGTTCCCGAGGAGCCCAAGCTTGTCTTCGTTATCCGTATCAAGGGGTATGTCTTCTAATCATCGTGTCATGCTCGCATATGATGCTAACAGCCCGCAGTATCAACAAGATCGCTCCCCAGCCCCGCAAGATCCTTCAGCTCCTCCGTCTGCTCCAGATCAACAACGGTACCTTCGTCCGTCTCACCAAGGCTACCCAGGAGATGTTGACCATCATCAACCCCTACATCGCCTACGGTTACCCCAACCTCAAGTCCGTCCGTGAGCTTGTCTACAAGCGCGGTTACGGTAAGGTCAACAAGGAGCGCATTCCCCTCACCGACAACCAGATCATCGAGGAGCACCTCGGCAAGTACGGCATCGTCTGTATGGAGGATCTGATCCACGAGATCTACACCGTTGGCCCCAACTTCAAGCAGGCCAACAACTTCCTCTGGCCCTTCAAGCTCTCCAACCCCACTGGTGGCTTCCACACCCGCAAGTTCAAGCACTTCATCGAGGGTGGTGACTACGGTAACCGTGAGGAGAACATCAACGCTCTCATCCGCCAGATGAACTAAGATGTTTCACCCCTTTCGCTGTTCGTACTGGGTTGGGTTCCGTTCGAAAAATCTCTATTGTAGTCTCCGGGCTTGATTAGGGCATAAAATTCAAAAGTTCAGGCAACCCAGTATTTTTTTCGGCATATAATCTTCATCGTCTGCTCTGGTAGCTTGTAGTTCGTAGCTTTCGTGGTCCTGTGGGTTTCTTCCTTCAGCTCTGGCTCTTGTGAATTCTGCGTTGGTGATCTTGTAGACCGAATGCATGTCTGGGTGTTCTCATCCTGCTTGCCGGTGGCATTGGCAAGGCTTGACAGTCATATACTGGTGGTCTGTTCCGATCATATTCTTCACTCTGCTTTCAAGGCCCTCTCGAATAGTCTCATCACTTGTTCCTTGGATATTAGTCAATCTCGTAGAGCTATGCTTCTCGAGCTCTATTGTTCACCATGATTTTTCTACTGATTAGGTTATCCTTTGTTGTACTGCAGGTCTTGTTCAGTCCTCCAACAGATAGCAGTCTAGGTGCTGGTTCTTCCGACTGATAGAAACGTATCCTTCTAACGGAGCTGTCCATGTACAATACCCTCGGAGCCCGAGACCCGCGTTGTACGAGTGTGTTCTGGCCTATGTATTTCGTCACCTTGCGGCTTCAGTGAGAGATAGAGTTGGCCACAAGTCGTTTCTGATGGCAGTGTATTAGTACCACCCTTTTTGTGATTCTGCGGTAATAGTTATGTGCATCTCCTTCCGGGACGTTTTTGATATATTGTAGACCGATGAGCGGCCATCTGGTGATTTCTTTCGAGCAAAGTACAAGTACCCCACACCTAGCCTTATCAAGACGTCTTTTATACTGAGTAGAGGCAATTAGCTTTTCTGTATCTAACATCAGCGAAATATGCACCTGACACCTACCCCCAAAAACAGCCACGTGCAGACTGATTCTATACATGAAGCCATCACATGGTCCGAGCTGAGTCATCACTCTCTGTTCTCAAAAGAGGTAAGGCCATGTCTACCCGATCGGGAATAGCCTCATCGGGGAGCGATGGAGTCGGAAAAATGGCCGGTGGATGGATGTGGGAAGCAGGAGAGTCGATCATCTCCCTCGGTTTCTATTGCACTCCCTCCGTCACAAAGAAACCATTATCGACAGTTTGTGCATATACTTCAGTATTCCAAATTCGAGTCATTATCGCGTTTACAGAGTTGAGAAAGGCCCGATTATCTCATCGACGGAGTGTCCGGCATGTGAAGGAAGCATCATCTGCCACCCCCAGATCAACCTCCGAGCTCCACCATCCAAAATACCGAGGTTCCCTTCCCAGCTCTTGCCGAACACTGCGACCGTCTCCAGTTCCAAAACACCGCATATTCCTCATCTATAATTCCTCCCCCGGTTCTCTCCCCCTCTTAATCTTCTTCTTAAGCCCCAACCCCCGACATTTCTCTCATTGATTAATCTTCCACCTCATCTTGACCCCGCAAAAACCCAACTGACCCCCTCTCCCTCTTCTCTTCCTCCCCCATCTATACACACACTCTCTCTCTCTCTTACACACACAATGTCTGCGGAGCTGCGCTTCGATAACCAGACCGTGGTTATCACTGGAGCTGGTGGTGGCTTGGGCAAGGCATATGCTTTGTTCTTCGCTTCTAGAGGTGCCAACGTCGTCGTCAACGACCTGGGCGTTTCTCACTCTGGCGAGGGCAAGTCCTCTAAGGTGGGTGATACAACGTCACATGCTTCTCGTCCTTACATAAGTATGCTAACATGCAAAATGCAAGTAGGCCGCCGACGTGGTCGTCGAAGAGATCCGAGCTGCTGGCGGCAAGGCTGTAGCGAACTACGACAGCGTCGAGAATGGCGACGCCATCATCGAGACTGCCATCAAGAACTTTGGCCGCATCGATGTTCTCCTCAACAATGCCGGTATCCTCCGTGACGTCAGCTTCAAGAACATGAAGGATCAGGATTGGGATCTCATCAACGCAGTTCATACGTATGGTGCATACAAGGTAGGGTTCGACGTGTTTGTCAGGGCGAGAGTTGTCGGAGGGTCAACCGGCTAAATTTCCCTCTCAACAGTGCGCCAAAGCCGCATGGCCTCATTTCCGCAAACAAAAGTACGGCCGCATAATTAACACCGCTTCCTCTGCCGGTCTGTTCGGTAGTTTCGGACAGGCGAACTACTCCGGTTGGTTTTCAGTCTAATACCTTGCATTTCAGTCGAGCTAATGAGGTTACCAGCTGCCAAGCTTGGCCAGGTGGGGTTCACTGAAACTTTGGCTAAGGAAGGTGCCAAGTACAACATCATCGCCAATGTCATCGCTCCTATCGGTAAGCTGCAAGGGTTGCTGTTGGCTGACACCTTCCGCTGATGTTTAGAATAGCTGCGAGCCGGATGACGGCCACTGTCATGCCTCCTGATGTCCTGGAAAACCTCAAGCCTGACTGGGTTGTGCCATTGGTGGCTGCTCTGGTTCACTCTTCCAACACGACTGAGACGGGTGGCATTTACGAGGTCGGTGGTGGTCACGCTGCTAAGCTGCGCTGGGAGCGTGCCAAGGGTGCGCTTTTGAAGACTGACGCTTCTTTAACTCCGGGAGCTATTGCCAGAAAGTGGAACGATGTCAACGACTTCTCGCAGCCTAGCTATCCCACCGGCCCCGCCGATTTCATGTCTCTGTTGGAGGATGGTTTGAAGTTGCCCAGTGCCGAGTCGGGACAGGAGCCTGAACTCAAGGGCAAGGTTGCACTTGTTACTGGTGGTGGAAATGGGTATGTCAATTTGGTGCTCAAGCTTTGGGATCGATTACTAACATGAAGCAGTTTGGGACGCGCATACTGCTTGCTCTTTGCCAAGTACGGCGCCGCTGTCGTTGTCAACGATCTGGTTGACCCCGAGCCCGTCGTTCAAGAAATCAAGAAGATGGGTGGGAAGGCGGTTGGAAACAAGGCCTCGTGCGAGGATGGTGAGAACGTTGTCAAGTCGGCCATTGACGCCTTCGGCCGCATTGATATTCTAGTCAACAACGCCGGTATTCTGCGCGACAAGGCTTTTACCAACATGACCGATGACCTGTGGAACCCCGTCATCAATGTTCATCTGCGTGGTACCTACAAGGTGACCAAGGCTGCTTGGCCCTACATGTTGAAGCAGAAGTATGGTCGTATTGTCAACACCGCCAGTACCAGCGGTATCTACGGAAACTTTGGTCAGGCCAACTATGCTGCGGCGGTAAGATGATCTTTTCTGATGCATACTTGAATATTTGTTGACAGTCGGTAGAAACTTGGTATCCTCGGTTTCTCCCGCACCCTCGCTCTTGAGGGCGCCAAGTACAACATCAAGGTCAACACTATCGCTCCCAACGCCGGAACCAACATGACCCGCACTATCATGCCTGAGGAGATGGTCCAGGCATTCAAGCCCGACTATGTTGCGCCCCTGGTGGTGCTGCTCTCTTCTGATATCATGCCCGAGCCCAGCACCAAGGGCTTGTACGAGTGCGGCAGTGGTTGGTTCTCCCGCACTCGTTGGCAGCGTGCCGGTGGCCATGGCTTCCCAGTGGATGTCAAGCTCACCCCCGAGGAAGTAGTCAAGCACTGGAAGCAGATCACCAACTTCGAGGATGGCCGTGCGGACCACCCCGAAGATGGCCAGGCCGGTGCTGAAAAGATCATGGCCAACATGTCCAACCGTAGCGGCAAGGACACTGAAAGTGGAAACAACAAGATACTGCAGTCGATCGAGAAGGCCAAGCAGGCCACGACGGATGGTACCCCCTTCGACTTCGTTGACCGTGACATTATTCTCTACAACTTGAGTGTTGGTGCCAAGCGCACCGACTTGCCCCTGGTTTACGAAAACAACGAACACTTCCAGGCGCTGCCCACCTTCGCTGTGATTCCCTGGTTCAATACCGCCAACCCCTGGAACATGGATGATATTGTCGCCAACTTCTCGCCGATGATGCTGTTGCACGGCGAGCAGTACATGGAAGTCCGCAAGTTCCCCATTCCTACCGAGGCTAAGACCTTGACTTATCCCAAGCTCATCGACGTGGTGGACAAGGGCAACGCCGCCCTGGTTGTCTCTGGGTACACGACCAAGGATGCCAAGACCGGCGAGGACCTCTTCTACAACGAGTCGACTGTTTTCATCCGCGGCAGTGGTGGCTTCGGCGGGTCTCCCAAGCCCACTGCTCCTCGCCCTAAGGCTGCTACCGCCGCCTACAAACCTCCTCAGCGCAAGCCCGACGTTGTTGTTGAGGAGAAGACTTCCGAGGATCAGGCCGCCCTGTACCGTCTGAACGGTGACCGCAACCCTCTTCACATTGACCCCGAGTTCAGCAAGGTGGGTGGCTTCAAGACTCCAATCCTGCACGGCCTGTGCTCGCTTGGTGTTTCCGGCAAGCACGTTTTCAGCACATTCGGTCCTTTCAAAAATCTCAAGGTTCGCTTCTCAGGGGTGGTATTGCCCGGCCAGACCTTGAAGACGGAGATGTGGAAGGAGGGCAACACCGTACTTTTCCAGACGACCGTGGTAGAGACCGGCAAGCCGGCCATCACGGGGGCTGGTGCCGAGTTGTTGGAGGGTGCTAAGGCTAAATTGTAAAAGTAGGATAGTCACGCTTTCTTCAGACTGTGTATATAAAGGATAATGATTTGGTTTCGGCTTTCATTGATTGTACTGGAGGTAATCGTATCTGGAGGAGTCGGTCACAAGGTGGATGATACCCGCCACTACTCAGATTCATGGATGAGCTTGACATCGAGATTGCAAGTCTTCATTCGTGGTGAATTATTCTGAACAGGACCTTGTAAGTCGCAGCGCTGTGCGTTAGCAGCGGGGTTCTCCTGGGTGTTGTGGGGGCAGCGGACAAACGGTTATTGAGGCCGCCTTTGAGATCCGATGATTCTGCCTAGTTATTTGGTCATTCATTGTCAGCTCACTCTCTCCCCTTCTGGTCAACCCACTCACTCTTCACACCACCGTCCTATCCAGGGGTGCTGGAAATTACACACTCTATCCTTCTTTGACTATCATGTAGCATTTAGACTGTTCCATCGTTTGATGCGAAAATGGTGTCGTTCTTTGTACCCAGCTTTAGATCCACCACGACTTCCCCGCCGCTCCGTCCTGGCGACGTCAACACCAACAATGCTTCTTCCTCTACCATCATAGGTGAACGAGCCCTGCGCAGCAATCCTTTCGGAATCACCTCCCGTACTCGCACGAGCGCTGCCTTGAAACCCGCATCCGATGATTGGAAACGTGAACAAGAAGAGCTCAACCTTGCCCTGCAAACCTTGGCCCGCATATTTCCGGACATCCGCGTCGAAGTCTTCCGCGAACTCCTCGTCCGATTCGATGGAACGAGTCGGCTGCATGTCTGCGTGGAGCAACTTTTGAGACATAAGGAAGAATGGGTAGCGGGACGATGGAACGTGGCCGGTGAAACGGACAACAATGCTGACGGGGGTACTCTTGCTACGGCGACAGCGACAGCGACAGCCAGCGGAATTGACCCCTTCGTCATTCCCCCCCACGAGCTCTTTCGGTCGCCCAAATATAAAGCTGCCGTGAAGGCCGTCCTGGCCAAGGAGTTCAGCGCGTTGAGCAAGAGTACGGTGGAGGCGGTGCTGGCGGAGGTGAATTTCTGCTACCTTCGGGCCCGTCCGACCCTGCAGGATCTCTCGCGGAAAACTTGGCGCGCGACCTTCAACAGCTTTTTGCCTTCGTTCAAGCGCAATAGAGATAAAAATGAACATCCATTGATTGTCTGGCAGCGGCATGCCGCGGCCGATAGTGGGGAAGCGGTTCCGCGGCTGAAGGAGACCGGGTGCGAGGAGCTGGATCGGGAACTCCACGAGGCGCTGCTGGCCCCGCTACTCCGGACGCGGAGGGAGGAGCAGGAACGCAAGGACTGGGCCTTGGCGGAGACGTTAAACGAAGACGAAGCTAAGGCGGCGGAAGCGCTCTACGAATGCCAGTGCTGCTTCGCGGACGTGACTTTCGAGCAGATCGCAACATGCTCGGACCATATGCATGTCATCTGTTACGGTTGTATCCGTCGCACCATTCACGAAGCGTTATTCGGACAAGGTTGGAATAAGTCGGTCGACGTGGGTCGGATGACCTTGAAATGCATTGCGCCCTTTGACCTGGATGGTTGCCTGGGGGTGCTGAGCGCGGCGGTCGTGAAGCAGGCGATCCAGCTGGACAAATCCGGCGAGGAGACGTATGCCAAATTTCAGGCGCGTGTCGCGTCTGATGCCCTGCTCAAGTCGCAGCTAAAGCTCATTCATTGTCCCTTTTGCTCCTATGCCGAGGTCGACCCGATCCACCACCCTTCGTCGACGCTCGTCTGGCGCTTCCGGGGCGGAGGCCTCATCTCCACCATCGTCATCACGGTCTTTATCCTCGACTTGATACCTCTGCTGCTCATGCCTATTGCCATTATGTACCTGCTCAACCCGACGGCCATCCGCACGACGTTCCGCAACGCCCTGATCAACATCAATCTCCGCACTCGCCCGAAACGCTTCACCTGCGCCAACTCCGCCTGCAGGCGCGTTAGCTGCATCAGCTGCCAGAAACCGTGGAGGGACCCGCACGTTTGCCACGAGCCGCTCCTCCTGGACCTGCGGGCCACCGTCGAGGCCGCCCGCACCGCGGCGGTTAAACGCACATGTCCCCGCTGTGGGCTGTCGTTCGTCAAATCCACGGGCTGCAACAAACTTACCTGCGTCTGTGGCTACTCGATGTGTTATCTGTGTCGAAAAGCATTGGGTTCGACGTGGGGCCAAGATGGGGCGCATGGCGGTCGTGGCGTTGGTGGTGGCGGCCGCGGCCGCCGTCGAGCGGCCGCCGTGCGTCGCCGCAACAATGCGGAGAATATTCCTTTGCAGGCAGGCCGTGCCCAGGACCACGATGTCGAGAACGAAGACGAAGAAGCCGACGCAGAGGAGGAAGAGCTGGAAGGCTACACCCATTTCTGCTCACATTTCCGCATCAACCCGGGCGCCCGATGCACGGAATGCACCAAGTGCGAGCTCTACCAGGACGAAGACGAGGAGGCGGTCGCCCGACGCGCGGGCGAGAAGGCCGAACGCGAATGGCATGCCCGGCACCGGGGCACAGCGACTGGCGCCGCGGTGGGCGGGTTACGGGTGAACCGGGATTTCTCCACTGCTCGCTCCGGGATGCGGTCGAACGAGATCGGGGCCGGGCCGAAGTGGAATTGGACGTACCTGGTGGATGAGGTCTGGCGGGAGGGCAGATGGAAACTCGAGGGCCAGGCGTTTGTGGATTGGGTGGTGGATCGAGTGGTCGTCGTGGAGGAGGTTTGAAGTTCTGGGCGTTGGCCGGTTAGTGATGATGTTTCTTTTCTCCTTTTTTTTTTCTTTTTCATGATGTGACGAATCTTATGACTCTCTTCCCTCTGATTACTTTTCGGGGCGGTTACCTGGTAATAAATCCAGTTTGGTTATCTTTTCTTTCTCATTCTTGAAACTCGAAATGGGTCGCGCGCTCTCGAAGAACATCATATTGGGCTTCTGCGTGGTTTTCACCGCTACCTGATATACGAATCGGTGCATTCTAGGTCGACACATTCTCTCCTGTATGAGTATTACATTCGGTGCATGCTTAGCAACTTGCATTCTAATCCTCTTTGACTGCTGGTTCTTTCCCTATCCTAGTGATCTATAATAGAAAACAGAAGTTGTAGGTGTTATGGTATACTAGTTGTTTGTAGCCTGATATCTATTCAGCCACTATCAATTATCAAGCATCTTGATCCACGATATTGTGTCCTTGAGAGATCAGGCCAAGCTGAGGCAGAGTCAATTGGCGCGAGCAACTGTCTGGACATTTGCTCTTATAGTAATCTGTCCCTCGCTTCCCTTTCCTCTCCTTGTTAGAATAATGCTATGGGCCATCTTTGCTATACACCCATCTTGGGGTGACCTTGCATTAGTGTAAGTTCATATCTTTCTTGAGTCGTACCAAGCTATTTCAAATGTCTACTAGGTATCTCGCACAGGCCCTCCAGGACGGAAGCTCTACAAGCTACTCAAGTCACCTATTTCTAAGAATCTTTGGGGTGGTAGCGAGCTAGCAGGCGAAGGACTGATAAGCCAAGGGTTTGAGGTGATTGAAGGTATTCTAGCCAAAGCGATAGACGGGGTATATCTGGGACTCTTAGTAATACAGGTCAGATCCTGAAATCCGCAGACGCATTTCAATTTACCTAGTAGCTAAGATTTCACCAAGCCAAACACAATTCCCCCTGTGGGGGGAAGCCGGCGAGAGACGATATGCTATCGATACCTTCAAGTAGAGTGGTCTGGATCCTGGATATCCCCCCTCCTGAATAGCCCCTCCGTCCTCCAGGTAGGTCAGCTTTCCCCTCTCTGAGAATGATGCCAGACTCAGCCCATGAAGGGCCTGTTTATCCAGTAGCCCGCCAGCAGAACCATATGAGGGATTGCCTGGCTTCCGTAGGATAAATTTGGTACTACTCGTCCTCTGTGGCTGCCGCTTGGTCAACCATTGATGTTGATGGCAGAATATTTATTGCATCAATGAATGAAAGAAAAATTTATGCCGGGTTAGAGTTCTGGCAAGGATTGTGTCTATCAGGACAGATACTCTGTGCTTTCTGGTTGGCACCCACCTCGAAGACTCACCACCGGACGGGACGTCCTTTTTTTTCAAGTCTGAGTGCCGTCCGGATCTCTAAACCTATTAAGGCTATGGGAGTATCTCCCTAGGCGAAGGCAGCTTTGTGCTCATGGAGCCACTCAAAGACCTTATCGATGACCTTTTTGATTCTTGCGGGAGCATTGACATACTACTCTTGGCTCGGGGACTCGGTTTTCTCATCCGTCCTCGAAAGGCATCCCCTTCCAGTCCCTCTCGTTGATTTTGCCCTTCGATTTACACAGAAGTAGTGCATTATCCACTTCCTCAGTACTTTGCATGGGCCCCCCGCCGCGCCGCGATGCAAGCAAGGCAGTGAGTATGCCTTGAATCCATATTCTGTGGCATCGTTCAGACCCAGTCAGCTTCATATAAATGCCCCCGATTCTCAATCAAGTTCAAATCGGGTGACTGAGCACCACAGCCCAGTCCATCATTCTGATTCTAGGGCCGACACCGCGCCGTCACTGTACACACTCATCTACCTCTTTGACCTCATCCTTGGTCTTTCAAAATCATCCCGGATCTTACTACTGTGCAGCAGCTGTAGCAGCCAGCCACTCAGTACATACACGTGAATTCTACGCAGACTTTTTCCCACGAACGGAAAACCCCTGTGTAAGCTCCTGCGCCCAGCTGCAGCGCTAACTAGCGAGCCTTGGAGACATCATGCGAAGGATCAAGGTCAGATCAACTCTATTGAAAGAAGTTTTGGGACCAAGTATAGTGCCATATATACAAGACGCGAAACGAGACCAAAGTCCACGCAGATCGACTCTGCCTTCCTGTCGACCCCGAAATGCTGAAGACAAGATACGGAATGAACACTGCCTGTCTAATCTATCTCGACTGGCCAAAAGATGACAGGGAAACAACACACCGCTCAATGTAAGTATTTGCGGGATAGAACGCCAAACGCCTGTATCTGGAACTGAATGTGCATTCCAGCTGAATCGTTCATCAAAGGAGTACGTATGCCAGTCGCATGGAGTGGAGTGGAGTCGAGTGGGGGTGTATGATGTATGTAGGTCGGAGTTGAATGTGTATGTGTATGTGGTGTATCTGTGGTGTATCTTGTGAAATGTGGTGTGAGATACTGGTATATGTCGTGTAGTGTTGATAAGTGTGTGAACCGCGCAAGTCTATCGCAAGCAAAGCAGCCGTTTCCTTTCCCCCCACAAAGCATGATGTACCAAACGAAGGCTGGCATTGCCCTCAACTCATGTCATGCTCAACCAAGCAAAGAGGTTTGAATTAGTACTCTTCCTTGCCCCTCTCCCCCTCACCTTTCTCTCAGAGAAACATCCTCTGTGTGAAGACAACCCTCACCCTTCTAACCCCCCCATCAACCACGCCCTCATCCTCACATTCACAACACCCCCTACGCCATAAGCCGGCACAATCTTCCCCATCCGCGCAAAACAGCTCGGCACGTAATCCCGGCGGATCCGCGCCGCCCGCTCGCGCCACCCCAGACCTCCCGGTGGCTGCCGGTTATACAGATCCAATCCCAGCAGATGCAGCGGGGTACTCGCGAACTGCATCAGCGCCGGACACGAGAACTGCGCCAGCGCCGCCTTCATGCCGGGCGTGGCGGCGATGCTGTCCGGGATGGTCGGGGCCAGCAGGGCGGGGATGTTGAAGGAGGCGAAGATGGTGATGCTGTCGCGGAGGCAGAAGAGGGCGTACGAAATGCGGGGGACGGTCGCGGTGGCTGTGCCGGAGGGGTGGCAGGACACGGTTGGTGCTGCGGGGGTTTGCATTCGGGGTGGAGATGTGGAAGGGGTCGTAGTAGTGGCTGTGGTTACACCGGGTTTCGAGGCCCCAAATATCCTCGCGAACCGCGCATCCTTGTATACGCAAATGCCCATGTTCACCACCGTCGTCGACAGGAACTTGGCCGTCCCCGGGAACACCGTCGAGAACGGCTTGTCGCGCATCGTCGACATGACGGTGTCAATGGTGTTGGCCGTCAGGTATGTCGAGGTGTACAGCGTGTAGATGAGGAGGAAAGGGGTGCTGAGGAAGAAGGCCCCCGGTTTCGAGGCCATGGAGCGGAAACATGAGGTGATGGTTTGTTGGATGGGGAGGCCTTTGGCCGCTTTCTCGATGATCGCACTGGGAGTCGCCAGACAAATTAGGTCTTTAAGGTACGATCGAATGAGATCACTTGAGTGCAACAAAACAGACGTACCGATCAATCACGGTGATGACTGGACAGGTCAATGCACCCGCCGTAGCGGCGCTGGCAACGTCCACCCCCAGTCGCATCCCTAACCGATCGGTGTTCCATTTCGTCGTCGTCGGTGACATGGAGCGCTCGGTGATGGCCGACATAGGGAGAGACGAGGGCGCTGGTGGTGAAAGTGCACTCCGCGTCATTTTCGCAGACAGTTCAAAGATAGTAGAGGGAGGGCTGGTCGCTAATATAGCGTCATCCGGACGGTGGCTGGAGCTGATAATTGCCAGAAATCCCCAAAAAGAAGACACAATCAGACACCAAAAAAAAAAAAGCCTCACCCAAATTACAGCCTACTGAAACATTGTGTTGGTCAAGATGCAGGAGTGAACAAATGTCAGCCGTAAGAAAGCAAACAGACAGCAAGTACAGGAAAGGCCGGGGCTGACATGCAGCGGACGAGAATCACCCGATCGGCATAAATTGGATACACCTCGGGAAATGTCCTCCGATGCCGGCCGACGCGATAGTATTAATCAATGGATGGCTATTTGAAATGCCGACAATTCTAGCGACTTATCCCTTGTGGTCCACCCCCGATAAAAAAACAAAAAAAAAAAAATTGTTGCTGGATATATCATGTCTTTTCTTCCAGGTTTGGTCTTGTCAACATACAAATCAGATAATATGCTCCAAACGCCCGACACAAATAAGATAAAATGATCGATTGTCTCCCAATTCATTAATAAACCCCTCTCTTGCAGCGTTTTGCGTCCGTCAAGGCCCAACGCACCATTTCCCAGTATCATTATGCATTTGTAGCTCAGTTGGACGTGTTCGCCTGGATCCCATCCAAGCTGACGTTGACGGCGCCAGCTTGCACCAGCTGCAACATATGTATTAGTACGAAGTATTCCCGCATACACAAATGTGAGAAAAGCTTACCGCGCGCTGCAGGTCATCAATGAGATCATCCACATCCTCGATACCCACACACAATCGAATGAGATCCTCCGGCATCGCTCGCTCCTTCCGCGTCTTGGCGTCGATGCTGGCATGGCTCATGCGGCAGGGCATACTGATCAGGCTATTCACGCAGCCGAAACTCACGCTGATCGCCCACAGCTTGGCGCTTTCGACAATCCGTTCGCTAATACCCACATCGCCCGTCTCGAATGAGAGAACCGCCCCCGAACCGCGAGCCATCGAGTGATGAAGCTCGTATTGAGGATGCGACCGTAAACCGGGATAGCGCACCTTGAAGCCATGGGTCTCGAGGTATTCGGCAATGCGCTGTGCATTCGCCTGCTGCTGGTCCATGCGCACCTTCAGAGTCTTGACTCCGCGCAGCAGCAACCACGAGTCGAACGGCGACAAACCGCAGCCGGATGCATTGATGGGAAAATAGAGACGCTCGCCAAGAGCCAAGTCGTTCACGGCGATCACACCAGCCATGAGATCGTGGTGACCCGATAGATACTTTGTACCACTCTCGTAAACAATATCAGCCCCCAGGTCAAGTGGGTTGAGGAGAAGAGGCGACATCATGGTGTTGTCGACGGAGACAAGGCAATTGGGGTTGGCCTCATGGGCAGCCGCAGCGATCTGAGGGATGTCGACAATTTTAATCAGAGGGTTGGTCGGAGTCTCGAGCAAGACCATGGCTGTCTTCGAGCTCAAGACCTCGCGCACTTTCTCCGGGACGGTGGTATCCACATGGTGCACGATAATTCCGCCGTTGGTAGACAGATACTTCAGGAGGCGGTTGGTTCCTCCGTAAAGATCATCGCCGGTAACAACCTCATCGCCAGGACGAAGCAAGCGGGTGATCACATCCAGTGCAGCCATACCGGAAGAGACGACTAAGGCGCGCTGAGCCGACATGATCTTGGCCAGGTGCCGCTCCAGGTGAGTTCGGGTGGGATTTCCGGAGCGAGTGTAATCGTATTCGCCGCCTCCTGCGCCGGAGGTTTGCTTGAAAGTGGCACTCTAGAATTCCAGAATTAGCTTCTCTTCTTGTCTCAACTGTCTACCCTCAATGTCACCTAAAGATTCCGGGCAGTGCTGCGAGACTAGGACTGGCGAATTGATACCTGGTAAATTGGAACACTGCTGGCGTTGTATTGATCATTGCTGTCCGTATAGACCAGCTCGGTGGCGATGTTGTATCGTCTGCCACCATGGGGGCTAGAAGGAGCAGGAGAAGGGGGCAGATTGTGTCCCTCAAGGTCAACGCTAGGGTACGCCTTCTTAGCAGCGCTGGAATCAGCACCGGATCCTGAGGCCGACATCGCTGCGGGGACGGAAGGATTGGCGGGAGCAGAACTAGGAGGGAGGAAGAATTGAGATGTGAGACAGGTGGTATACAGCGCAAGAAGATCAATCAATTTAAAATCTTAGGATTGGCAGCAATGGGCAAGCAAAGAAAAGAAAAAAGAAAAGCTGGCCAAAAATAGCAGAAGAAAGAATGTTTGGGAGTCGAGGAGATGAAGAAAGACGGAGGGAACAAAATATGGTCTTCCCCAGAAGAGTCACATCCACTAGCCGCCGTCTGGCTGGACGCGAGTCCGAGTCGGTGGATGCAAAGAGACCCGGACCACACTCTCCTATCATTGGCTGAGCCGCCATGGTCGCGATGTCGTCATTTACTAAGCCCATTGAGGGAAAGTCACATCACCTGATCCATAACAAAACAATTGAGCAGTATGAGTCAGCCATATTGTAGGCAAGAATGCAAATCCTTTCGCCAGTGTGTCATTTCCTTCCATATGTGTGAGGTATCATGGATATATATATATATACAGAAAGATCATCAGGTCATACGCCCCTCCCATCATACTCCTTAATGCCTCTTGCTTGGAACGACTTTGATCACCCAAAACTGACTTCAACATGACGTCCACCATATCCATGCAGAAAACCGGGACTGAATCCCAATAAAGCTAAACACGTAAGGACTACCCTCGTCCTCAGATAAATTCCTAGCCATGTGCGGCACAAATAATTCCAGTTGGTACGGGCTGAACTAGACCTTAATAGCCTTCCTCAGGTGGCCGTCTCACCAAAACTGCCGTTGATGCCGAAGAATTGGAACCTGGAGATTCTCATTAGTAAAGCACATTCAGTGACACCCTTTGAGGACTTGAACGTAAAGCTTACCAGTCTTCTACATTGAGAGTGGTCGGCGCTGTTGGGCCACTGCGGGAGCTCGTACTCCAGTTGTCATCCTGACTGCCTGCATCCATGGGACGCAAGGTCGCCTCTAGATTCTGCATCGGCCATGTCTGTTGGTTTTCCAAACCATACATGGGTTGCGCATGCTGACCCTGCAGGGCGACGCCTGGAGGTAGATTCGACAGAAGCTCCGGGCTTCCATGTGACGCTGAAATACTGCTCCGTCCTGGCATGTGCTGCGGCATCATACCAGGTACCTGAGAGTGTATTTGCAACTGCGGGTCTACCGTAGCAGGCTGTGGAGATGTCAGCTCTGGGAAAAACGCCGTGCCGTCAGGGAACAGTTGGTCGGGCTGAAAGTTCTCCCACAAAGAAGGCGAAAGGTTGGGTGTCGTCCGTGTAACAAGGAAGAGGTCGGGTGGTGTGGCAGGTAGGGAAAATTGGTTGAATGGTGTGGTCGGACGCGTTGTCGCCCGCGAGTTGCCGGGCCCTCCATGCCCGGGAGGTGAACCTTGCGGCACGTTCAGACCGGGCTGTAAATCCCGAGACGGTGTGACCGCTGGAGTCTGAGGCCGAGATCGCTCGTAAGATACTGGAGGTGTCGGTCCGCCATTAGGCAATCCGAGGTCCATATCGTCGAACTTGCGCTTCGGCGGATCCGGCCTTCTGACGTGGGCCTGCTGCACTGTATCCGGTCGCACACGCTGATGCCTCTTGCCTGCAGCTTTCTGCAGGCGTTCCTCCAGAACCTTGTTTCCGAGAATGGATTCGAACAGCGTGTGGACCATCTTGGCTACAAGCCAGACTTTGGACACATCCTTGAGAGCTTGCGTGCAGATGTTGATCCTCTCCTGGCAGGTTGCCACAATTGACGGCACAGATGAACGCATCTGGTAGACGTGCATGATGAGAGCAGAGAACAAGCTGTACACACTGCTTGGGGTCAGTAACAGAACCGTAAGGACCATGCGCCATTTTCTATACTCACATGAAGGCTGGTGTATAGCGGATTTCATGATGAGCTTGCAAGGCTTCAATGATAGACGTGATCATCCCTGCAGCCTGGAAAGCGATAGTCCGAGACGGGTAGGTCATCTCTTCCACGCGATAGCTGCTGGGAGCCGAGGAGGCGGGCGGCATGTGCGCTCTATGCAGCAGGCAAAGCGTCGTACTTGTAACAAATCAGCGCAAGAAAACAGCGAACGCACTGCTTAGAGACTCACTAGTAGTTCGCATGAAGCAAGGCCGCCCAAAAGTGATGTTGCTGTCGTTGCCAACATACTTCCTTGGGACAATTCTGTAGCCAATCTGCCAGTGCCATGTCGGAGTGGGTCAGATCCATTGCATTCATTCGTCTCGACTTCGAGGCCACGGAGTACTGCTGCGAAAGAACCAGTCCCATGATTTCGCACAGCTTGACATATTGGAGAAAGAACTGCACATGTACCGGATCGGGCGGGTACTCTGCGGTAATATCGATCTCGTCTTCAATAAAGTCGTCCTCGGTCAACATCCCGACATCAGAGTCGTCTGTGTTGATACCAATGGGGCGTCCAAGCGCAACTGCCACCGACCGGTCTCGGGTGAAAAGAGTCCACCAAATTCGCTTCCATAGCCTCTTGTCAGGCTTGCTAAGCTGAGACGATTCCACACTGCAATTTGATGAGCATGCTGTTGTTTCGACGAGCAAGGAAACACCCATACCTTCGATGCATGCCCGAGCCCTGTGCCACTACCATTGCCACTCGTGTCCAATAGAAAACGTTTTTCGTCACATCTAAAGCGTGTTAACAGGTTGTTGCATGGGACTAGAGCCAGGAACAACACACCTTCCGGTCCCTCCCAGTACCAGCCTAAGAGGACCAAGGCTTGAACAATCGTTACGCGATCATCTTCATAGTTGGCATCGTATAACGCCTTAGCGCGCTTGTAGAACGTCATGGCAGCTGGGGTTGTTGAGCCGTTGGCATCCATGAGTTGCGGGTTTGTGCAGACCCTTGAACCAGCAAGGAGAATGGCCTGGAGAAGAAGTAAGGAGGGCGGATTCTTTGGGTCGCGGTAGTGCCGCATAAATCGACTGCGATTGACAATGGGGACCACCGGGGCAACCCATTTGAAGTAAGCCTCAACCAGCTCGTCGCACAGGGGTTTTGGCGGCAGCAGAAAAGCACCACGTTGGTGAAGGATATCAAGCTCCAGGCTATCCAGGTCTGTGACTCTCGCGCGTGTGCCTCCCATGTTCGGGGGTAGAGGATAGTGCACGACGTCGGTGGTGCCATGGCGATCTTGAACTAGGAGCGATAAATTCGATGACTCGCCAAGGTAGGCAACTCTTCCAGCTTCCTTGATCGGGGCCCTTGCGAATTTGGGCTTCATGAACTGGGCATAGGCTGAGTCATGGGACGCTTGTTTCGCAGCTTGAGATTCGGTGAGGCTAGTTACCGGCATTCCATCCATCGCCATTTGACTCTCCCGGTATCCAAAGGTGGCATTGCTGCTGCTAGGAGTTACGCTTGCAGGCGGTGCCGTGGTAGTGATGGTGGGCGGTTCTTGTTTAGCCTCGGGTGGCTTCTCATCGCGTTCCTCGCTTCTAGTGAGTAGGAGGAATGATTAGTATGTGAGTGATTTGAAAACCTCGAAATAAGGCAAGAGCTTACCCTTCAGAGTCCTTCGACTTGGATTGGTTCTTCTTGCGTTTCGGGGTCGGAATTTTGCATTCGATGGAGAATGCCACACAGTTGGTGCATGGAACACCTAGGCTGGCAGCATCGCAACGAACCTGGGAGGTTGATCGAGCTGTCAGTGATACAGTCCCGTCGTGGACCCTACGAGCGCAGCAGGGACGCGAGAGCGACCGGTGCGGGAGATTCTCCTGGAACATCTTCTGCGGTCAGGGAGTACTCACTTTGCGAGCATGACATGTCTTAACAATGCAAAGCAAGTCAATTAGTCAGTATAAACATTATCTTCTGATACAGGATGATGGTTGTGATGCCATCGTACGACCAGCAGCATCGATCGCATGCATTATTGCGAGGCGGGCGGGCGGGAGAACGAGACGAGCGAAGCAGCTGGGTTGAGCCGAGGTGCCGAGGCACTCCAGCACAACGCGACCTCGCAGGAACAAAAAGACGTACCTCACAAGCACGCGACGCACGTTGTCTGTTTCGCAAAGCGATTAGATAAAGAAGATTAGCTTCTATAACTAAGTTCCCCAGTCTAGATCCGAGTCTCTGCGCTCGCCCTAGTCGTTTAAATAATCCCCGATTCCAGGGGGTTGCATTTGCGCCTGAGCTCCTGCTGGAGGTCTTACAACCCCGCGAGCGCAAAAATCCGCGACAGGTACCAAAGCACAAGGGGATGGCAAAGGCACTCACCTTCGAAAACTCATGTGTCCGCCGGGTGCAGTGCGCACCGTAATCCCAGAGGTTCCCGTCGAGCCCGCAGTACTCGGGGCTGGGCTGGTTCTGGTGGCTGTTATTTCGGTGTGATTCTCTGTGTTCATGGCCACAGGGTATCCATCCAGACAGAGACTAAAGCGAGGAAGGGGAACCTAGGCACGACGGAAGGGGGGAAGTGTTAAGAAAGAGAAAAAAAACAAGAAAGGACACGGAGAAACGATCGAGAACGGAGATAGGACGTGAAATGAAAAGGAAATTGAAAGAAGAGATGCAAACAAGATGCGCGGAGTCGGTGACTCTGCCTTTTTTTTTGGCTTTTGCTAACCTTCTTTTTTTCGTCCGTGGGTTGGTTTGATCAGCTACTGGAACTGACCCGAACGGTGTTGGAACTGACCCGGAACGGGGTAGCCTGAGTGTCTTAGTCGGACAAGTGTAACTTGTCCAGGGACGGGGCGGAATAAGACGGTCAACAGGCCAAGCGAACAGCAGAGACGCCACCCGAACGTGGGAGAAAAGGGAATCAGAAGAATAAGAGAACGAAGAAGTAGAACGAAGGGGAATGAGGGGTGCAGGGAAAGTCCCGGAAAAGAAACTCGGAGGGCAGGCAGTGAAGCAAATCGATGATGATGGTGGTGGTGATTGTCCAGGAACCGGAGAAAGACTGAGGTGGGAATAGTTACGACTATAGGAGTGATAATATGAGACGAACTCACTAAAAGCGTCGAATGGACAGAAAATCACCAGAAGATTGCCCTGCAGGTGGCGTTAGGCTGGAAAGAAAGGATGAACCAGACCAGCACCAATTCAAGTAGGATGACCGTTTCGAAGGTACTCCGTAGTAGAAGTGGCAGGGGAAGAAGGGGAGGCAGTGAGTAACTAATAGTTAGTGAGTGGAGAAAACTGCTTAGTACTGTGTATTGCTTTGCTTGCTACTTACTGTAAGTGGTAGGTAATTAGTCCCAGAATTTAGTATCTTTTCTTGACTGGTGCTAACAATATCTAGGGTCCCATTCAGCTCATCGAGAGGGGGAAGGGGAACGAGACCCCAGCTAGAGATGAACCTGTCATCCTGTCTCTAGCTGTCTCTGGCTATGTTCGAATGAAAGGCATTGCACTTTTATTGCTAGTGGTCGGATCATGAGACCATTCGCAAATGATGGGAATGGGACAGGGACATTACATGAGGCCGTGATGGTGTCGTAGATGCTGATTGATAGATTCTAACCTTTTGTCTCAAGCTTTCATAACCTCTCACATTACCCCACACAGCTTGTTCCTTCGCAGAACTGATTATTCCCACCATGAAGCTCAAAGTCAATGATGCTAATGCAGCAGCAGCAAACTGATCAACATCAGCATCGTTTTCATCAGACAAGTTGAACAGTCTGGATGATTCTCCCCACAAAGTGGGCCACCGGTTGACCGAGGCTCCTCTTTCATTACTGTTTGTTATGTCAGCCTTCCACGCATTGCAATTACTCTCCCTTTCACTGGTTAGTGACACAATTCCGACCGAAGGTACCGTATAAGTGCTATCAAAGCTTCACAGTTCCTTTTCCAAGCAAGGCACACAGATCAAAACCCCCTTTCGGAGAAAACTTCAACCTTGACACCACCACGCGCCGTCTTAAGCCGCCCGAATCTTAATTCCCCCGTGCATCTAAACCTAAGTCGGACAAAAGAAAAAGAGACCAAGTACGGAGTACCCACTTTGCTATTTCCAAACTACTACATATGTGTACCAAACTGGGTTGGGGCTTCAACGCCCATCTTTGAGATAGAGAGATCACCCATCCGTCCCACAAACGTGGATTAATTGTGTTTTTGATGAGAATCTGGTTCCGATCTATGCTACCCATTTGACGGTCCGATATATCTCCTTATTTCTCGTTCGAGAAGAATGAGCCTCTGAAAATGATGCATCTCCCATTTTGAGTCCTCCGAGCATAAAATAGCTAAGTAGTTACTAGTTATT
The DNA here is from genome assembly GCF_003184585.1 of Aspergillus saccharolyticus JOP 1030-1. NCBI lineage: Eukaryota > Fungi > Ascomycota > Eurotiomycetes > Eurotiales > Aspergillaceae > Aspergillus > Aspergillus saccharolyticus. The sequence continues at coordinate 470,528 of NW_020290618.1, forward strand.
CCTCCTTGAAAGTTCTCGATCATTTTAACCCCAGACTCCCTTCAAGTTCCAACACCTCCGCAGGCCACTATGTATAAGTATCGGCGACTCCAGTACCTCCAGGAAGGAACCCCGCCCTTCCCAACAATTCCACTAATACCTTCAAACTCCTCCAGACTATCGCAGCTACTACCCTTTTGGATCTAACTCTTTACACAAACCGAACTGAACATCTATCAACGCCACCAGAAGTGACGAAATATCGTTCCTGACAGGCTGACACCCTCAAAGGCCTGCATCTGCATCCGAAGGATTCTGGTCTAGCGGAGACAGACCGTCTGGGGAGCCCGGGGAAGCCGCCACTACCTTCATTTTCTTAGCTTGCCCACGCAAGTGTCTTACCACTGGCAATCCTCGGTGTCCGCTGTCCAGTCAATCAGTGGACTACCCCAGCGAATGGTATGACGCCAACAGTGATCCCAACCTCCCCGGACTGGGGGCAATGAGGGAGGAGGGAGGGTCGCGGGGTTCCGGTACTAGTGAGACGAAGAAAACCTGAAAAACAAAAAAAAAAAGGCTTGATGGGACTAGTGAGATTGAGCACGGGGTTGTGCTTTTCTAGCTTGTGATACCTCGGTTCATGGATTAGTGCAAACTACAGTGCTCGTCTGCAGGAAGCTGCTCACTTGGGTGTCTATCATTCTGCAGTGATTGCACAATTGAGTTGCTACTGCTGCTCTTGAAGTGATATACATTCCGATTATATTGACCATATACAATACAATTCTACATTACAACTTTCTACTTTTACCAAAAGGGACCCAGCGCCAGAACACAGCAAGGGTGGACACCAGTGTGCCTACTCCTTAGTTGCCTTGCCTGGTGCCTTGCCGTTGATGGCTTCGGCGACAGACGCGACCATCTGGTTGGTGCAGGGTCCAAAGTCAACTCCGCTGATAAATACCTCACTGAGGAACTCCAATCCCGCCACAAATGTACACAGTAAGCTGGCGATCAGAAAATGACTGATCGTCGTGCCGATATCCAACCAGGAGCCCTCGTCACGAACCATGTAGAAGAAGTTCAGCGTCATTATGTCCGAGATAGACATCACGACCATGAACAACGCACTAGGGGCGACCTCGAGTCGGCGGTTGAGAATCCCGAGATTTGCACTAATGATTGCAAATGGGATAAGGAGTTTGAGGATCAGAAGCGCACCCTGGCTGAAGGGGCTGAAAATCGGAATAAGCCGGTTGACGCTCTCCAGTGAAAATGAAGAGACGGATGCGATGTTTCCCGTGCTGAAGAACCCCGATTGGAGGAGAAAGAAGAAGAAAAGGGCCACGCGAGCGTCGGACACGCTTAAAGTCCGGTAGCGATACGCGTGGCCTTCAACCACGGTGGTTGCATCCGTGCTAGGCGTTTCAATGGCCTTCTTAAGAGCCGAAGTATATGTGTAAATTGCATGCTCCAGCCGCACCCAGGTCATGATGGTCAGGCAGAACACGAAGTAAAAGAGACCTTCGTACGAGATTGTTAGGATGATGAACGTCGGAGCAAAGGTCAGAAATATGACCATTAACCGATGCATGTAGTGGCTGTTGGGCGCGAGTCGGTGGGCGAAAGGAAGCAGAAGTGATGCAACTGGAGGCTCGTTAGCTTGACGGTCTGGTAAGAATATTATCGTGGATGAGGAACCACGTACCAAGGACAACCCAGCCCACGACTTGGTTACCAAACGGAAGGCCTTGTTTAGCTTGTAGAGACGCTGCGCTGGATCTGGTGACTATAATGGCAAGCAAGACTTTCCCAAGCTGTTTGGAATCAGCACGCGTCACATTCAGTCGAGTGTCTCGCCTAAGCTCGATGAATTGCTTTATGGCCGCATTAACGGGTGTAAAAACATACCTGCATCCCTAATATAGTGCGCGAGCCCCAGGTAGAGCGACTGGTCTGCTGCGTTTCTGCACCTTGATCATAGGCCAAGATCGCATCCTCGAAAAGCAAGTAGAGTAGACCAGTGAAGAACATCAGGGAGCCACCGTACGTTCTATATGCTTGCGTTAGCAGTCTGTACCAACTCTGCACATTTGTTCTGCAAGAGACGCCTACATTGTGGCGATGTCCTCAACCTTGTTTGCGGGTAGCAGAGTGAAAGTGCTCATGAGAAGACACCCCAGAGTCCATGAAGCGGACAGCAACGGGTGCCTTTTCAGGAAGCGCAAGCCGTAAGCCAACGGCCAAAAGGCGCCTAGTATGAAGCAGATGGTGTAAATCTCTCGTTGGAAGTAGGATTGGACCTGCCCGAACTCGTTAGCAAATTGTCTTCGGCATGATTCGCCACAATTTACCAATGCCTCTAAAACCCCAATGAACACCAGCAGTTGGATCCCGAACGCGGCATAACCGCTTGCAGATTGTACATGACCGAGAAGAATTTCACGTCCAGCGGAAAGAGCCTTTCGGCGTGCGAAAACCTCCTCCCAGAAAAAAACGGGGAAGAAGCCGTAGAAATAGTAGCGCCATGAGGACTTCTGGTAGAAGAACACCGAGAATAGCGCCACTAATACAGAAGAGAAGAACATGGTACTGAAAGCACTTCTTCTCGCGTCAGAAGTTCCGTGCAAAATGTGCAGGTCAATGACCGTTGTCAAAGCGTAGGCGATCCAGCCCAGATACCCAAAAGTCACAATAGTCCTAAGGAACAGCCAATCATAAGTTTGAAGATAGCGCAGACCCTCCAGGGCGTTGGCAAAAAGCGCGGATGATAGCTCAATCGAGCTCTCATAGGCACCACTCGCAATCAGTCTCTGAATCTCTTCAATAGTCTCGCTGTGATTATCAAGTGGCTCGTAGGGCTTGAATCGCAACAAAGCAGCCTGTTTTTGTTCTTCCTTTACGTTATACATCTCCAAGACCTCCTGGGTATTAGCGAGCGCAGCACGGGCCTTCTCCTCCGGGCTGGCGTTGAGGTAAGCGAGAGGCAACTGGCCCACGGAGTTGGTTGGGAAGTCAAGCCCAACCAGGTATGCCATGAGCGCCGCGACATCAGCCTGAGCAACATCGTTCCGCTGCACACCATGCAAGCCCCAATCGTGCGACACACCATCCTCATGTCCTGACAATGCACCCTCCAGCGGAATCTTTGGCTCTGCGACGCCGGACCCCCATACGACTAGAGGCGTCCGAGTGTTATCCGGGTGGCCGTCACCATGACTGCCCCAATCGCTCATGCCATGATCCGCGGTGAAGACAAATGCAGTCTGGTCATCTCCATAGAAGTCCTCTATTAATTGAGTGACTTCTTGTACCCCCTTGTCTACTACTTTGATGTTGCGCAGGTATTCCTTCGAGTACGGACGAAAGCCGTGGCCAGTGGTATCGAGCCCGAGGAGATGCAGAAAGAACACCACCTTATCGTTGCGCAGCTTTCCATCTAATTCAGAATCATGCTTTGCGGCCTGGAAAAGCTCCTTGACCCTGTCGAAGACCCAGATGTCAAGCTTTGTCGCATCTGAAGTAAAGTCCTCCGCCTCTTCGCCGTATGTGTCTGCATCCACTCTGCCCGGAACTGCACCTTCCTTGAACATAGGTAGAATGTCCGGACTGCCCCAGCTCCATGTATGCCGGCTCCGGTTGAAAACACTGTCGAAATTCACAGGGTTCAACTTCCAGCCGGTGGTCACCGCCGAAACGTCCTCGTACAGCCCCGCAATCAGGGCAACGTGGCCAGGTCGGGATTCGGTCGGAACACGGGTATGGGAGATTCCAAAGGTCCCATGGGATAATACGCGAGATCGAATGAATGGTGCCAGGTAGATCGGATCATCGTCGTCATCTGTGGTCTCATCGGGGTCGGGTAATGCTTGGAAAGCCTTATCGGCGCGCAAGCCGTCGGCCACAAACAGCACAAGTCGCTGGGCAGGAGCAGGGGCATCTGGTTTTCGCTCCACATGGAAGGACTTCATCCCACTAACAATGGGACTGACGAAGTAAATGTCAAAGATCGAATAGGCGTATATGAGGTGGAATACCACCGCGAGGGTAAGAAACCCTACGCGGCCCAGACGCGCCATGTTCGCGGTGGCAGGGCGCAGCGTAGGAAGAGACAGAATAAGAGGAGAGAAGAAGGATCAGAATAAGAAGAGGGTCATTAAGAACAAGTCATAAGTACAATTAATTGTAATTGAATCCGAGAAGGAAAAGTCAGGGTTGGGTTATCCAGATGCCACAGCGTGACAGCATCCCCCCGGTCAAGCTTAGCTTTAGGGGAATCAGAAAGATGGCCGGGCGCACATTTCCGCGTGCCTGATTTGGGGGAACCTTGGGGAAGCCTGACCCGCAACCAATCGGTGGCCTCTGATTCGACACGCGAGCGGGTCGGCAGGCATAGACTGTGTACGGGAGGCGCCAAATCCTAAAGACGAAACGCCCTGACCCGTGGTGGCCTCAGGCTGTTATCCTCAGTGTGGCAGTAAAGCATGTGATTCTGCCGGCAAAGCCACGTCTCGCGCCGGTGAGCGCCACAGCTCAGCTCGCCGACTGCCGACCCGCCGACAATCGCGATCAGATCGAGTTGCCTGCAGAGTCTCGGTGGAATACGAGGTAGGACTTTCTTTCACACTCATACTACGTGAGGACAAGCGACTCCCACAATAGTGCCATTGCGTTCTGTCATTATGGCTTCCGCTCGTGGCCCTCGATGGCAACAGTTCCTCCAAGAGTTGGTGATGGTTGCGGGCACAGTAAGTTGGTAATGCTGCGAGCCCCCGAACAATACTAACGGCTCGTGAACAGTCCGCGTCTGCCTACTTTCTCATCCGATACCTTCTCTCTCGCCTCGACTTTGATCCGGAGAGCCAGAAGAAGGAAGAGCAACGGCGCAAGTCTGCAGCTATCCTACGGAAACTTGATGGTGGAGATGAATCAGACGAGGGTTCACCGCGCCGCGGGCGCAAAGAAAAGAGTCGACCCAAACGAGGTGATCTGACGCTGAACCAATATGAACAGGCCATCGCGATGGACGTGGTTGCTCCGGATGATATCCATGTGTCATTTGAAGATATCGGCGGCCTGGACGAGATTATCGAAGAGCTGAAAGAGTCCGTCATTTATCCCTTAACGATGCCCCACCTGTACTCCTCGTCCTCATCACTCCTGACCGCACCATCCGGTGTCTTGCTGTATGGTCCGCCTGGGTGCGGGAAGACTATGCTTGCGAAGGCATTGGCGCATGAGAGTGGCGCTTGCTTCATCAATCTACACATCTCGACATTGACGGAGAAATGGTACGGCGATTCGAACAAGCTTGTCAATGCAGTTTTCTCGCTAGCCCGAAAGCTTCAGCCTTCGATCGTCTTCATTGATGAGATCGATGCTGTGCTGGGCACGAGAAGAAGCGGCGAACATGAGGCCAGCGGCATGGTAAAAGCGGAATTCATGACACATTGGGATGGTCTCACATCAGCAAATTCTTTGGGAGAACCTCAGCGTGTGGTTGTTCTGGGCGCCACCAACCGCATTCAAGACATTGACGACGCCATCCTCCGACGAATGCCGAAGAAGTTCCCTGTTGTGCTCCCACCTGCGGCGCAGCGCGAGAGGATTCTTGGTCTGATCCTCAAGGACACCAAGATCGACCGGGAAAACTTCGATCTACAATATTTAGTTAGAGCCATGTCAGGCATGTCCGGCAGTGACATCAAGGAGGCCTGCCGTGATGCCGCCATGGTCCCGGTAAGAGAGTTAATCCGACAGAAGAAGGCCGCTGGACAGCAGATGGCATCGGTAGACCCCAAGGATGTCCGTGGTCTGCGGACGGGAGATTTCTTCAGTCGTGCTGGTGGTGTTCGGGTTATTCCTCCACCCACTCATGTTCAGAGCAAAGCGAACTCGGAAAAGGAATGGAGTACGGAGTCTGAAGCGACGTCTGAAGCAGATGCACGACCCGCGGAGATGGCCGAACCTCCCGAGTAACTTATTTATATTTCTTCTTGCGTCAATCGAGATTCCCTGTGCATTTTGCTTTCATGTCAACCATGTCAATTTATACTTGTCTAACGGCCCGGCGTTTTTTCTCCTCTCTGACTCGCTGCCTCTATCAGCGCGAATAGATTGCCAATTTATGGTGATTGGCAGGTTGGTCCTATGCAATTGAGTTGTCTTTCTGACAGGGCTCAGTAGACATGACACTGTTTATAGACTATTAATTAAGCTCTTATGTACTTATCATCATGGATGCTTGTGAAAGATGATGCTATTTTCGGCATTACCAATGGAAATAGTTTTGTAACCTGATTACGCGGCCCACCAGTTCTGGTGATGGACTGTGGTACAATACGGTACGAGTGGGTATGCTGCCGGGCGACGTCAAGGGAGGGCGAGAACACAGAGAGACAGACAGACAGACAGACACAGAGAGCAAAGTACTCCGTCCTGTGCATAGGGAAGGCTTCTTGCCGATCAAGCGGTTCCCACTCGCCTTACTCCGTACTCTCTTCTTCAATCGTCGCCGCTGTCCTTCAGCCATTTTCTTCAGCTTCAAAATTCCCCGATCTCCTTTGACATCCTATCCGACCGATCAGGAGACTGTCAACCCGCCCTAAGCACGATTGATTAGCCTCCCGACCTTAAAGCCGTCATCACAAGGGACTAGACTCCATACTTACTTTCTCTTATCCCGCGCTTGCCCCCTCCCCCCGGGCCCCCCCAAAACCCTTCCCTTCCCCAAACACAGCTCGACCTAGGTGGCGGCCTCGATCCTCTATTCATCGGAATTCCTACTGTCTCTCAATCGGGTCAAAGCACGGGTGCTCTGAACTTGATAGTCTCCGGGTGCCGCGGGTGTTTCACCATTAGGACACGGATGCGATAACCACAGTCGCCGCATGAATGGTCTGAGATAGAGACCTCCGATGGCAATCAGTGCCTGGGCGACCTCACCCAAGCTAAGCCCGCTCCGGAGAGCTGACGATATCTACAACCTCTTCTTATCCTTCTCTTTCCACAGCCAGGGATGAGTTCCAACAGCGGCTTGGCCGACGCCTTTAATCCCGGGACCGCAAGCACTAGATCCGCATCAACCGTGCGACCGCGAACTCGACGCTTGATCTCGATAGTCGACAGTGACAATGAAGATAACGGGAGGCAAATGCAATCCTCTGGACTTTCATCTATGCTCTCTTCAGAGTCGATTGTCCGCTCGCGCGGCGCCACTCCGTCTCCGAATCCATCCCGCGGAGTGTCCCCTATTCCGATGAGACATCCGTCTCGAGCTACCGAATCTCTCAGTCGCAATCGAGGAAACAGCTCCCTAGGTGTGTTTAGTCTGAGATTCGAGGATTGAATTCATTTTGGCTAAGACATACCACCTCGTGCAGATTTTCTAGATGCGTCATGGTCATCGCTGCAAAGCTTGGCCTCGTCGGTATTAGGGAGTGATATTGCGCGACCAGCTCCCAACGGCACCTCACGAAGCCATGTCCGAAAACCCTCGCGACCAGACTTGTATTCGAGACCGCCGCCGCGCTCGTCGATCCCTGCGTCATGGGGACCGTCGGCCCCTTCCACGCCAGAAATAGGTGTTGGGACCAAGGAAGAACGCCAGGCATTAGTGCAGGCCAAGAAACGGGAGGCTCTTTTGCTGGCCGACACCGGGCCAGCGTGGGCTTCCAGTTCACGACACAAGCGGCGGGATTCGAGTGACGTAACGAGTCATTCCAACATTGACCCGGAGCAGGATAAGGACGCCCTAGTATACATACATCATGTACAGCCGACAGACACCATCACCGGTGTCACGATACGATATGGCTGCCAGCCGGCAGTCTTCAGGAAGGCCAACGGATTTTGGCCCAGCGATAGCATACAAGGCCGGAAGACGGTCCTGTTACCGGTTGACTCTTGCTCTATTAAGGGACGGCCAAAACGATTCCAAGCCGACGGCGAGCTAGTCAATGGCACTCACGAGTCTCTGGAAGACTTGAATGGCAGCTCGATCGCTCCTACTGCATATCCGACACCGGAGCCGCAAGATACCACAAATGAAGGCGATGGGGACCGGGTCTGGAAGCACGAGTCCTGGGTAGAGATTGAAGGCTTTGGTGCGCCAGTCGAGATTGGTCGCATCCCTCGAGGCGCATTGGGGTTCTTCCCACGCACACGGCGAAAATCGGTGTCGTATACAGACTCAGTACCATCTCCATCCTCAGACCAGGGACGAACAGCAACCACCTCTTCTGTATCCTCGTCACCGGCTGAGTCCCAGTCCTTCCAGCCTGCCCACCTTCAATGGAGCCGGCAATCCACCAACCCTTCCTCACCAGGAAATTCCAAGAGACCCGTAGTTCGACACCAGCGCCAACGCAGTGGGATCCAATTCTCGGCCCCAGGCGTCGGCACGCTTGACCGCGACATTACAGCACCAGGTCCCGCGATGGACGGACTGAGCAAGTTCTTCGCCCAGCACCTCCCGAACCTCGCCCCAGTAACCCGGCCTCCCAACTTTGATACCACCGCCGATACCCCGACCGCCTCCGCTATCTCCAACACACCAACGGGCCTCGAAAATATCGGGGGAGCCGTCGAATCCTGGGTGCGGAAAATGACGAGTCGCGCCAAAGCCGGCCTCAACGACCTGCAACAAGCCACGGGCTCACCGAACCACACCACCGCCGATCCCACAGGCCAAATTCAAACAAACGGCCGTCGCACCATGGGTGATCTCATCGAACTCAACGACGGACTAGAGCCAGCGGACATGGCCTCCACCGCTTCCTCTGGCACTCGTCGCAAACTCGAGCGCAGCGCCCCTTCATCAGCGTCAAGCTCTCTCCGTCCCAACGGCACATCGTCGGCATCTCCGTCCTCCACTCTAAGAGGCCGCTTCGCCACCCCATCGCCCGGACGATCGAGCGGGACTCATCAATCCGGGGACCGATGGGATCGGTTCAAGGACGACTAACATAGATCCATGGCCTGCTGCATTTATTGTTTGTCTCTTCTTTTGTGACGGTCCTGTCTGTTCAATCTCGTCTGTCTGCATCAGGCAGAAATGCTCACCCGCCCCCTTTGACATAGCGAAATCCCTCTTTTGTGCCAGCATACTACATCCAAGCTATAGTCTCCCGTCTACCCCCTTGTCCCTACCTGCATTTGCATGACTCATATGGTATACCTGCTTAGTTTGCTAGCTTACAATCGCAGCAACTATAATATATCCAACGCAATTGGTTTGTACGTTTACCCGTACTATATTTCTTCGAATGTATTCAGCGGCCTCAACAGGCTATGTCATGTGGCTGGTGGTATAATACAAGATCCAGGGTGTCCCGGTTGCGGTGCTACGCTATGCTAGATTATCCTATTCTATATTGCCAGTACAGCGCCGCCGCCCGCGAGACTAGGCCAAGTTATGTGGGACAGACTGGACCATGGAGAGAGAAGGTGGTGGCTGTGATCTACTCCGTAGGTAGGAACTGACAGGGTGTTGTGGTCATGGTTTGTGTCAGTTGCGGTGTTAGTCTTTTGTCTGCAAGTGGTGTTGATTTGTAGGTAGTAGGAAGGCGGGTAGACTCAATTGCAGAGTCATGGTCTATTCGTTTAGCGAGAACGGTGAGGAAGGCAATTTAATGATAGAGCGAGGCACAAAGGAGTAAAGAATAAAAAGCCTCGGATATGAAGAGAAGAGAGACCCGCTAACTAATATATATATATATACATGTTAAAAACCGGTAAATGCCCTGCGACCCGGACAAAACGCTCAATGGTCCGAGAAATGCAATAGGGGAAACAAAGGAAACTGAATTTGGTATCAAGGTGACAGAAAGATCGCCACACGGGAGGGGCGTCTACTCCTTCTTTTCCTTGGTGAATCCATTCAGGAAAGAAAGGGGTCCCGTGTGGTCGTGATGCTCGCGTTCGCGCTGACGCTGCTCCTTCGCCCGTTGACGCTCCTCTTTGTATTGCTCCCAAGAGAGATTGGCAGCCGAGTTAGTGATGCTGGCGTCGGAGCCGAGGCGCTCGTTATTGTGCTTCTCTGTTTGCACGCGAAGGTAGTGGCTTAAGGTGGTGGCTTCATCCTGGGGCATGCGAGCGGCCTTGGAGGGTGGGGTTGGGCGGACGGCTTCGTCACCGCCGTAGATCCACAAGCCGCGGCTGAAGGCCCATTCGACGGCTTCTTCAACGGGCTCATCGAAGAGGTAGGGGAGGAAGGGGACGACGGCAAGACCCAGCTATGATGATCAGTCAATTTTCCCTGGGCAGTTCACATTCGCGACAACTTACGCCAATAGGAGACCAGGTGCGAAGGAAAGCATTCTTGGAGTTCTTCATCAAACGACCGGTGTACTTCACGACGGAATGGATGGTGAATGCCGGCAGACCCATACTGGCGATACTCTGGAAGACGGCGCGTTTGGCCATCACCATGCGATAGTCTTCCATGAGGGGAACCTGGGTGGTAGGCCAGGGCGTCAGGGTGTCGGTCGACGGCGAAGTCAGAGGCCTGGTGAGGTTGCCGGTGACCATGCCCTTGGCAACCTTTTCGGGAGACAGGTCGCTGGCATCTTTGTAGGCTTCACAGGGCGGTGCTAGCAGGCTGCGGTTGCGCAAGTACGCTTTGTAGCCTTCGTGCGCGACATCACCAATCAGATACGTCCATGAGATACCGTAGGCGGATCGCACCAGCCACGGGTGCGCGACGGGACGGAAAGATTCGCCAATGTCGGAGGTATAGGCGACATAGCGGTGGGCGGAAAGTAGAATCGTGCGCAGACGAGTCGCGTAACCGGCATAGCGGTAGGGGGTTTCCGTGGAGTCAACAGAGCTGGCGATGGTTAGACCAATATTTAACTATTCCGTTGTGATGCCTAAGCGGCCGGAATGATCGCAGCGTCTAGCGGACAGGTGCAGTCCGGCGCTTGCGGGGAAGAATGCGGGGGGGGCAAGGGGAGGACACGCGGAGGTGGACGGGCGAGGAACGGTGCGTCGCAACAGCCCCAAGAAAAGGGGACAACATACTAGGAGGAATAAATGTCGTCGTAAAAGCCATCATCGTGATCCACGAGCTTCTGAAGCTGATCCGGCAGCTTCTCGCGCGGAATGGGCTGTTGTACCACCTCGGGCGCTTTGTCTTCTTGTTTTCCCCAGATCATGATGCGGTCGCGTGAAGGAAGTCAAGCTGGGCGATGGGTCAATGAGGTCTTCAAGGAAGAATTGCGAAAGTGTTGACTTACTGAGGGTAATATGGTGTAGAGACAAAAAGGTTGCAAGGGGGAAAGGTAATGTAATGAAGGGAGATGAAATGAAGGTAGCAGTAAAGAGGAATGCAAAGAAGAGAAAGAAAGAAGAGAATGAAAGAAGAAAAAGCAAGGGCAACTGCCCCAAAATCATTCCATGCAACAGCCGGGGTTAATCTTGCCCGTCATAGCCAGATGGAGGCTCTCCGTCTCTTGCTGCTCGCCCCGAGGTCTGTCGGAAAACAGGAAGCTCTGCTGGCACGAACACCGCCACAATGTCACGGCAATAACTGACTTAGTAGTGATCTCATGGCTCTGGCAGCTGCATGCTGAGCTGATTAAGCGCGCAGGATTGATTTGGCTTTTTGCTTGAGGGGATGAGTTGCTGTTGGCGCTGTTCTTGCGTCGGACCACTACATTGTCTGCATCAATAGTTCTTAGAATGCATTGTTCGACTGATGATTGTATGTACGCCGTACTGGGAACGACATCATCGGCCCATCAGCTGATATCCCGTCATTGCTTCCCGAACGTCATCCGCCGTCGGATAAACCCGGGAGGACAAAGCCTCACGTGAAAAATGAGACAGCTCTAGCTGACTCATGTTTGACTCAGCCAAAACAGCCTTTCTGCTGACTCTATTCTTAGTCAGCCTACCATACCCAATAGGGAATGAACCAGCAGCCGCAACTTCCTCCGCTGCCGTCCGTTCGACTTATTCGCGCAGGAACCTATCATCGCACCGCTTCTCCGCCAACTCCATTCAATTCCTCCCTCTCCAATCCGTCACCATGGTCGTCTACTACCAGATCGCCGGCAAGAAGGTCGGCTCCCACGTGGTATGTATCCCGCTGCAATGACTCCGCGATGAACCCGTGCCCGAGCCTCCCTGTGTCCGGCCAGTTTCTGTCGAATGTTGTGGGAAGATGCTGGCCTGCGTTACGAGGATCACTGGCTGATAAGAATGCGCTCTAGCTCGCCATGGGTGTTCTCGGTGCCCTCTTCGGTGGTGTCAAGCTCGCCATGGGCGGTGGCAGCCAGCCCAAGCCCGCTACTCCTCCTATCCAGGCCTCCTCCAAGGACGAGGAGGACTTCATCACGTACGTTTCCGAATAAGCTCCGCAAGCTCCCCCTTGGCCCGATCATCCTCCGCAGTTTTCTGGCGGTCAGTGCGGGCGCGGGGTTCCACCGAACCATGAGTTGCAAATAATGCTGCTGTTCCAGCAGCAGAACAAGCGGCTTATAGCACTGCCTCCGGGCTCTGGTGCCCTGCCCTGTCCTGACGGTCAACCGCCCGCTGCTTGAGTCTAGGATCTGTACAACAGAGCTAGGGTCATCTTCAACTGTAGCTAACGAATGGCTACAGGGACTTCTTGAAGCAGGTGAACGGTGAAGACAAGAAAAAGGACCATTAAGCCCAAAGCCAATGCGTTCCGTGCTAGAGTCCAGGACACTGAGTCAATTGTGCCAACGTGCGATCTCCCACTCGAGCTATAATACACCGATGGGATCAGGACGCAACGTGAAGGTCGAGCTGTGTCTTCGCTTGCAAGAGTGGCACGTCAGGTGGTGACTTCGGGTCAGGTGTGAATCTGTACATATAGAGTATACACCATGCTTGTTTCAATTGGTCTGTGAAGATCGGTTTAGTGGAGTACTGTAGTTGTGGTCCCATTGATTCGTAGTACAGCAGGAGGCCAGATATCTAGGGATTGAGCTGGGATCGGGGCTTCCCTTTGCACCGCATCTAAACGTCAAACTCATTAAATTGGTTTAATCGAACAACCCACGACCAATGCATCCTAAGAAACCTAGTTTAGTCGTACTCTATGTGAACTAACGAATCTTGAAAACGAGCCAGTCACCTGACCCAACCGTCCCATCTCTTCTCGACTTCACCTTCTCACCACCACCGCCCAAGCATCTCCCCAAATCACCAACGAACCACAATGAAGCCGCCACTGCCCTTTCCTTTCGCCCTCAACATCGGCACCGACATCGTCCACCTCCCGCGCATCACCCGCCTCCTCACCCGCGAGAACGGCACCTACCTCGCCCGCTTCACCCGCCGCATCCTCCACCCGCGCGAGCACGCAGACTTCCACGCCCGGTTTCCTTCCCTGCCCACAACCCAGCCACAGCTGCAGCAGTCCCCGTCCCAGTCCCCGTCTCAATCCCAACCACAACCCCAAGCTCCTTCCCCACCCCTCGCAGACACGAACCCCTCCCAAATAACCCCGGAAATAGCCCGCTGGCTCGCGGGGCGGTTCGCCGCCAAGGAGGCCGCGCGCAAGGCGGCACCGGGCGGGGCGGCGCAGCTCGGTTGGAAGGATGTGATTGTGCGGGTGAGTGAGGTGGACGAGGGGCGGCCGGAGGTGGTGTATCTGGGCGATCATCCGTGGAGTGAGGGTGAGGGTAAGGGTGAGAATGCGGATGCGGATGGGGACAGGGGAAGGGGGAGGGTGGGCAAGTTGTCGATTTCGCATGATGGGGAGTATGTGGTTGCTATGGTTTTGGCGGCGGGTTGAGATGCTGGATGGATTGATGATGGTTCTCGGGGTGTTGTGTGTATGGGTGGGTTTGGGATGGGAGTTGGGGTTTGGTGTCTGGCGTTTCATTCATGGGTTGGGAAGGGGAGGAAAAGGATAGAATGGGTTCTACTTTGAATTTGCCACTTGGGGGGAAGGGTGCTACATGAATATCGCTGGGCTGGTGGGAGGGTGAGTTGAGGGCTATTATACAATGCACACTATCATAGTGTTTCACCGGGGATGTCCCTCGGAGGTGCACTACTTTTGTCAAGCGGAGTCGTATGGCTAGACAAGACATGAGCGGAGAGCATAATTATACCCATTCATAACGTATACTAGCACAGTCTCAACCCTGTACAATCATATGGATATAGTAACTCAATGCCTAGGCAAAGGCTGAGTTGACATACAGAGCGCCGCTACGTGCTCCGGCTCCGGCTGATGATTGCTTGAGTTCGACTCCCCATCAAACAAACAACCTTTTAACCTTCGCCATCAACCCCGAGTATACCTCCGGACTCCTTGTACAATCTGAGAACCGCCTTCAGAGTCCTTTACTTCATAAGCGTGGGACATCGTGCATCTTGGAAATATCCAGACAAATTTTTGGATACCTCCAACCAAGTCAATTTACCCCTCCGCACCGCGGGGTAACAGTTATCGTGAGCATCAAACTCCACCACGCATCAACACCACAAGTCCAAACCCAACTGACACCCGCATAGATGCCATTCACCCACCACAGTCACTCGGGCCAATTCTGCCCCGGCCACGCCAAAGACAACCTGGAGGAGATCCTCCAGCTCGCCATCCAGAAGCGCTTCCACACCTTCTGTCTGACGGAGCATATGCCCCGACACCAAGAGGACTTTTACCCTGAAGAGGTCCTCCATTCTCCCTTCCAAGCCCACATCCACCCCCTCCCTTACCTTACGACAGAAACTAAAACAAGATAGATCGAAGCCCAGGACACTGAAGCATCTCACGTCGCCAACGAAGCCGCCTACTACACCGAAGCCACGCGTCTGCGCACCAAATACGCCCCGCAACTCAACATCCTCATCGGCTTCGAGACGGACTATATCCGTCCCGCCTCACTGGCCCTCATCCAGCAGAGCCTGGCCACCCACGACTTCGACTTCTTCATGGGCTCCATCCACCACACCTGCACCGTGCCTATCGACTACGACCGGCCCATGTACGAGGAGGCCCGGCGGCGGGCCGGCGGGACCGATGAGGCGCTGTTCGCGGCGTACTTTGACGAGCAGCTCGAGATGCTGCGGCAGGTGCGGCCGCTGGTCGTGGGGCACTTCGATCTGATCCGGTTGCAGAGCGACGAGCCGGACGGCAGTCTGCAGCGGTTTACGGGGGTGTGGGAGAAGGTGCGCCGGAATCTGGCGTTCGTGGCCGAGTATGGCGGAATGCTGGAGGTGAATTCGGCGGCGTTGCGGAAGGGGATGCGTGAGCCGTATCCTATGGGGGAGATTTGTCGGGTAAGTACTGTGTGCAATTTTCTTTCTTTTCCGATAAGGAGGTGATGCTTCAGGACTAATCTGCAGCAGGAATTCCTCGCCCTCGGCGGCCGCTTCTGCCTCTCCGACGACAGCCACGGCCTGGCCCAGGTAGGGCTGAACTACCACCGCGTGCTGCCGTGGCTCGAGGCGGTGGGCATCACGACGGTGCATTACCTGGCGGTGGCAGACGACGACGACAACGACGGGGAGGGGATTGTCGATCCTCGGTTCCCGCGCACGCGCATTCGAGCCATCTCGGTGGAGGAGATGAAGAAGCTGCCGTTCTGGGAGGGGGCCCAGGCTGCAGCTTGATTGTGTGGGAGGCTGGCTGCGTGCAGGCCTGGATGCATTGACTGCGGGGGTTTAGGGTCTGTGTGTGTGTGTGTGTGTGTGTGTGTGTGTGTGTGTCGGTGTGTGTCGGTGTGCTGCAGCGTACATATGTCTGCACTTTAATTTACTTGTCACATATTTCATCTCTATGTATCAATTGATCGAAGTCGATGCCTGAACATGAGGAGATATCACACAAACACTTGAGCAAACACTGGGACATCTGCGATTCTTAGGACTATGTACTTAATGGCAAGGCAAGACAAATGACATCAAATGGCAAATGGATGACAAATGTGGCACTGGCGGGCTGATACCAGGAGCCAAGAGTGATGATAGCCGGAAGGTTGCCAATCACGCAATCAATTTGTCGTCTATGTTGTTCACTCCCCGTACGCAGGTACTCCGTATACTCTGCAGTCGGTCAAGAAAGTATTGGTTATTTTCGTCATCCGGCAAACCCACCCGCGCCAAGCGAAACGCAGCCACGGGCACACAACAAACGCACCCGCGAACGCACCCGCGTTCTAGACTACAAAAGAAAGTACACAATAGTTACTAGTTAGTAGTGATACGGAGTACACAGACATGTTAAGTGAATGTACTCGTCAACAATTGAAACCTCCTCCTTGATCCATCACAAAGCTAAACAAACCCTCCTCGAAGCACAAACAAGTCCCTTACCCCTCCCAAGTCCGTAGTTAATGGCCATACTCACTCATAGTGTAGAACCAACTCTGTCTGATCCCATCTTCAAAACCAGATCAACTCCTCCCGTCCAGAGAACTTGTTCCCCCCCGCCCCGCACTTCGGCTTGGAACCTTTTTAAAGTTACCTAAACCAACCAACCAACCAACCAAGAACTTTTTTTTTTCTCTCCTCCCCCCTCCCCCTCACCGTGACCTTCAACCTACCTTGCATCTTCACCACTCACTTACAATCACCTTTTTTCTTTTCACCAACAAAAAACCAAACACCAAAATGGGCGTCACCAAGACCATCCTCACCCCCGGTACCTCCGACCGCAAGCCCAATGCGGGCGACAACGTCGTCATCCACTACACCGGCTGCCTGTACGATGAGAGTGCAGAGCACAAGATGGGCAAGAAGTGCGTTTTAGCTGGAGATGATTCCCTGATCTGCCCTTAGTTTGAATGCCTGCCTGCAAGCAAGCATCACCCAACCCCAATGGAGCTAGAGACCAACCCCACCAACCCATCAACAAAGCCCTTGCTCCACCGTTCTGGCCGGGTTCGCAAAAAAATGGCCCTGCTAATATATTACTTTTTCCTGTTGAAATAGGTTCGACTCCTCCTACAACCCCGGCCGTGGACCGTTCCGTGTCCAGATTGGTGTCGGCCAGGTTATTCGCGGTTGGGATGAGGGTGTCGTGACGATGAACGTTGGTGAGGAGTCGGTGTTGACGATTTCGCCGTATGTTGCCGCCCTAAACCCCCCTCACCAAACCACGAATACAAGGGCAGGAAAGCAAGAAAGGAGGAAGAGGAGGAGGAGGAGGTGATGAAGATAGCGGACTGGGAGATATACAGACAGACAGGCTAATACTATCGGATGGATTCTTGGAATAGTGACTACGGCTACGGTGACCGCGGTTTCCCTGGGTTGATCCCTGCTGGCTCGACTCTTGTTTTGTGAGTATCTATCCTTTTTATTTTTATTCCTCGGGGGGTGGGTGGCATTGGATCTTGTGGATGATGTGTCTGGTCGGGTTTGTGGTTGGACGCGAGGAGGCTAATATGGCATCTATATTATAGCAAGGTCAAGCTCATCGCCATTGAGTAAATGGTTCCGGGAGTCTGTCATATAGTAGCCGGATCCCTTCATGGAAATGGAAAAGGAAATGGAAATAAAACCAGGATTGAGATTGTATTCACTGCTCTTCTTCCTAGACGCATGGGTCGGTTGGTCCCCTAGTCATAGGTTGTAGTTCCAACCGCAGTCGCAAACTATGCTACCGGAGTATGATCTGTATACTCTTGCTTCGTAGTCCAACATACACATCTAGGTCTACTACCGCGCAATCGAATTGATATACTCAATCCCCTCCGCCCGATACGTATCCTCCTCCACATAACTCTCCGTCCGAGGTAATCGGAAGACAAAGTTCGACGGCCCATCATCCGGGGTATACCGCGGCCATTCCGGAATCCCAGCAACTATATCCCAACATCAGCACTCTTCTAGCCACGGACAAAGACCATACATACCTCCATGTCCATTTGGATCCAAGTCTGTCACGAACGCCGTCCACATCCTGGCCGCCAGGTTGCCCAGAGCCAGACGCGCCGGATCAGACCCGAGAGGCGTGATAGTCTGGTCCGGGTTGGCAAACACAAAAGGAATCTGCTTCAAGTGTCAGTCGCTGCTTCGATTCACATTTCCAGTACAAAAGGGACTACCTCTGCGAAATGCTGCACCCCAATTACACTCGTATCATTCAGGGCCGCCACATCCCACCGGTACGCGTACACCTCCGGCCCGGCATGCGCCATCTGCGCGCCTAGCAGCCGTCGCGGCGCGACCATGCAAAGATCGCCCGCCATCGACTCATACCGCTTGTACTCGTAGCCACGCGACGGCCAGGTGACGTTGCCCCAGCCGTAGGGACAGCCGATGGCCGAGATATTCGGGTACAGACCTAGCAGATGCGTGGCTTGCTCGCGGTCGAGGACCCAGCGTTTCGACGCTACCACCGTTTAAAAAAAGGGCTCCCCACGACAAAGAGGGTCAAACCTACCGATCAACTGCTCAATACACTCTTCATCGGTATTCGTCCCCGTGGTGCCGAAACTCGTGCCCTCGTCCGTATTGGTCCCGTGCAGGATGGGCACCTTGGCGAACCGGCCGTGGGTGATACTGATCTGCGGCTTCTCCTTGATGAAAGTGCCGTCGATGGTGCCGAACCATTCCAGTCCGTTGTAGGCGAGAGGGTAGAAGGTCTCGAAGGGGACCTCGCGGAGGCATTGGAGGGTGTCGGATGCGGTGGTGCAGCTGATTCGTTAGTGGTTGAATGCCAGTGGATGTGTGTGGACATACCTGGTCGCGTTCACGATCTGATCATACATTGGTTGATACCAGTCTGTGCCGTTCCAGGGAGGACCGACTGCATTGCCGGACTCCATGATTGCTAAACGCAGTCAATAGTCTGTAGATGCCCGTTCAGTAGAGGACTTACCAGCCCGGAATAATTCCTCATTGTCCCCATCATTCGTCACCAGATGAGCCCCAACACTATATGCACCTCTACCCACTCCTCATTAGCATCCTCGGGGCAGCAAAGACAGAAAACTCACGCAGATTCCCCCCAGATAGTAATCTTCTCCGGGTCACCGCCAAAAGCCTGGATATTCTCCTTAACCCACCGCAAGGCCACTCGTTGATCACGCAGTCCGAGATTCGTATTGCCGGATTCCTACACCAAGCACCACCAGCATCACGGGCAAATCAGCACCCATCAAGCCCCCAGGACCCTCAAGACGACCCCTCCCCCACACTGTAGAACGGAAGGAAGAACGAACCATGACCTCCTTGGAATCCAAAAACCCAAACGCGGCCACCCGATAATTGATCGACACCCCGATGACAGGCTTATCGTTCAGCGCGCCCTGGTGCAAAATATAACTCATATTATACCTGCCGGAGGTGAACATGCGTCAGCCAGCCCACTTCATCATCATATCATCATGAATCGCCCCCTCCTACCACCTACCATAGTATCTCGAACCCCACTAAAGAAGAAGAAGCAGCAGCAGCAGCAGAAGAAGAAGAAAAAGACATACCTAGGATCCGAAGTAGCACCCTGCATCCATCCACCCCCAAAAATCCACACCACCACTGGTAACAACGCCTCATGCCCCTTCCCAACACCCGAGGAAACGGACGCAGGCCTCACCACATTCAGATTCATACAGTCCTCGCTGAGTCGCGTCCACCCGTCGTCCACCAAGGTGGTCTCGTCGCTGCCATAGCCGGGGCAGTCGTTGCCGTATTGGGTTGCGTTGTAGTATACCACCCCTCCATCATCCTCGGCTTCGGTAGTGGTCGAGGGGCTAGCGTCGTTGTCGCTGTCACTCGCGCGATAGTGGGTTTTGAGAACGGCAGGGGTGAAGCGGATGGGTTGGTCGGCGTATTTGATGCCTAGGAAGAGGTCTTGGGCGAATTCAGGGAGGGAGCGGCCGATGAAGATCGTGGAGGGGGAGCTGGGGGTTGCGGAGGCCGTGAGGGTTACGGCTGGTGGTTGGGAGGAAAAGACGGATACAGAAGCAGAAGGTGTAGCAGCAGCAGCAGCAGCAGAAGCTTTGCTGGGAAGAGCAGATGCGAATGATAGCAGCAGCAGCAGAAGAAGATGAAGAGGAAGCAAAAGGGTGGTGAGGGGAGGGAGCCAGTGGGTGGTTGTTGGGGCCATTGCGGGCTATAGAGGGGAATCTCTTCTCCTTCTCCTTCTCACTCGCTTCTCTCTTCTCTCTTACCGCAGAAAGGCTCAACACTTATAAGTTCTACGCTCCACGCTGAAGAAGTACTTCCAAGTATACATCAATCCATACTCGCAAGCTCATCCTGCAGACAGATCCGGCCGTCTCCTCCCAAGCGATACTATAGCCCTCGATCTTGCCACGAATCATACCTCCTCTTCACTAATTCTGCAGCCTCGGAGACAGCCATAGGTGGAACAGGGTCTGCCCCCTGTCCGGCGCAACTCCGGCTGGGCGTGTGGAGCAGTTTTTCCACGCCTGATGCAGGCCGACTGAAAGTGAATATTATTCAATCAGATCCAAATCAAAAGAGGGGAAGTCGACTTGGCATGCATGCTTCATGTGGGGCGACTACTAACAGATAACAGATTGCACTCTTCCTGGTATCCGGCGAGAGATCATCACTCTATGAATCAAGCGGCCACCTTCCGGTCGGCTTTCATTCGGTCTCTAGTAGATACGGACGGGAAATATACATCTGTACATATGAACAATTCAATCAGAAACAGTCAAGGAGACACAGGAAGTGGCTGGGGTAGTAGAAAAGTATAGATGGCGTCAGTCGTCACGATATACCTCCCATACCCCCCGGCCATACAGAGAACAATGATGCTTCCCACAAAGGGAGACAAAGAAGAGAAAAGGCGGGCGAGTATGGCGGTCATGGAGGCAGCTTCGGCTCCAGCACCACCAGGAGGGTAAGAAAGGTATATGATAAAACAAAAATCACAAACATATGGGGAATAAGAGGAACAGATTAGATGAGAGTTTGATAAATGACAAGCGTTGATCCAACGCGACATGAAAGTGGAGAGAACGAGTCCTCTCCGCCCCTCTTCCTGTCTTCTTTTTCTTCTCCATTTCCTTTCTCTTGATCGTGTTTCCCCAGTCTATCATGGGATACTCCTTAAAATGGCTCCAACGGCGTCTAGTTCCATCCAAGGGAATTTTCGGCCATTACAGGCGCACTGATCATCTGCGTCCGACCGGTGCCGCGGCTGTTCTGGCTGCCGCGGGAGATGCGACCTCCGGCGGCAAGGGCAGACCCACGGGCCTCGCTCATCTGGTCCACCGTCGAGGAGCTGCGTTGGTGCAGTTGACGTTTCTTGCGGTACCGACGGGCCACCCAGAACATACCAGCACCATAGGCAGCGGCACCGGCAACGGCTCCGACACCAATGCCAACAGCGCTGGCCTTGGTGGTGCCCGAGCTACTGGTACCGGCATCCGACTGGTCATACCCTCCACTACCACTGTCATTGCTGCTGCTAGATCCGCTGCCGCTGGATGAACCGCTGCCGGACGAAGAGCCGGAGCTAACAACCAGAGGAATCGAGGGGTCGATCATCGACATCAATGTCTTGACTGTCTGATTGGGCTGTTCATACAGTTTGGAAATGGGATTGTGGAGCATCTGCGATAGAGTGTCCACGTCGCCCGACGGGATGTAAGCCAAAGCGACAGTGGCGATGTATCCGGTGCTGGCCGAGTTGTCGTAGGGCTGGATGTCGTACATGACGATCTCACTGCCGTTGGACGACAGGGCGTACTCGAGACCCTGAGGAACATATGTGAAGATTTGCGACGAGGACAAGGGCGTCGTAGCCACGAAACTGTATCGGAGCTTTCCATTGAATCCAATTTGGATCAATGTAGAGTTCTCGGGCTCAGTGGGAATGCCACCAGCCGGAGAGATGGAGCCAGGGAGTTGCGCGGCAGTGGTCGTAGTGGTAGCAGCTTTGGTGGCAGTGCCCGTAGGCTCACTCATAGTAGTCGTGGCTCCCACAATCAGGATGCTGGAGGGCATCCAATCATCGTCAGTTGAAGTGCTGGACGTTGGGGCCAGGGCGGAAGTGGTCTCAGCAACAGCCTTGGTGGTCGTCGGCTGCTCAGTGGTCAATGGAGTGGTCGCACTGGTGCTGGTGCTGGAGTACACAGAGGGAGCGACAGTCGGGACAATGGTTGGAACAGCAGTGGGGGCGACGGATACAGAGCCCGAAGCCTCCGTGGTCTTGGTCGCAAGGAGAGCAGTCGATGTGGCAGACACTGCGGTCGTGGCAGACTCGGAAACAGTTCCGGATGGAGATCCCGATTCGAATGCAGACCCGGAGGCAGATGGTGTGGAAGCCGGACCAGTACTCTCAGAAAGAGTAGGCACAATAGCACCACTGGTGGGGGCAACGCTACCAGTGACAACAGGGGTTGAGGCGCCAGGTGCGAAGCTCTGGGTTTCGGTGGATGGAGCGATGAGAGCCGTCGAAGTGGCGGCCGTGGGTCCCAGGCCAATTGCAACGCTTGAGGCATCAGAGGTAGCGCCTGGAGCCGTGCTACTCAGGCCCACGGCAACACTGGTTGGAACGACAGAAGCCCCCGAGGTTAGATCCAGCCCAGTACTGCTCAGGCCCACAGGCACGCTGGTAGGGACGACAGAAGCCACTGAGGTCAAGTCCAGACCGGTGCTGCTCAGACCCACAGCAGCGCTGGTGGGAATGGCAGAGGCCACCGAGGTCAGATCCGAGGTGGTGCTGAGCAATGCAGGAATAGGGATATCAGACGAACCCAGCAACGAAGTAGGAGTAACCAAGGGAACGCTGACGGGGATAGTAGGCAGGCTCAAACTCAAGCTGAGGAGTGCAGGTTCAACCGAGGCGCTAGTACTCGTGGCAGTGGCCGGGCTCGATCCGGCAACGACAGCGGGCGCAGAGGCCGTGACAGACTCAGAGGCAGTAGCAGGCGCGGAGGCAGCAACGGAGCCAGATGTGGTAGCAGACTCAGACGCAATGACAATCCCAGAGGCCGAGCTGGAGGGAACAATTGAAGCAGACACTAAGGCAGATTCAGTAGCAGGAACCGAACCTGAAACAGTGGCGGAGCCAGTCACAGTCGCTGAACCAGACGAGATACTAGACTCGGTTGGAATGACAGAGCCTGAAACACTTGAAGCGGATGCAATGGCAGATTCAGAGACAGTGGCAGAACCAGACGCAGTAGCTGATGCAGGCACTTCAGTAGACGTCGTTCCTGACAGAAGGCTCGACAGGATGCCCACCAAGCCCGACGCGCCAGGGGTAGTGGTAGAGGCAGCATCCTGAGACGCGGAAATAACGGCTTTGGAAGACGCTGCATCAGTAGTCTGAGCAGTGTTGGTGGTGGCCGAAGATTGGGTGGCGGCGGATGCCACGGAGGAGGCTTGATCGGCACTACTTTGAGCAGAGCTATGGGTGGCGGTGGCTTTGGCGTCAGAACTCTGAACAGACGAGCTCTGGGAAGCCGAAGGGGAAACGGTCGAGCTTTCGGTAGAAGAGCTTTGGCTCGAAATGAGGCCAATCACGCCAGCAGAGCTAGCCACGGGGGTAGATGTGACAGAACTCTGGGCAGCGGAGGTCTGAACAGACGAGCTCTGAGTAGCAGAGGGAGAAACAGTTGAACTTCCGGTAGATATTTCGGTAGAGCTTTGGCTCGAGACAAGGCCAGCACTTCCAGGGCTTGCGGCAGGAGTAGACGTAGCCGAACTCTGAGCAACTGAGCTTTGGGCGGCAGATGACACCGTAGGGCTCTGAGTGGCAGAGCTCTCAGTGGCGGCACTCTGGCTCGAAATCACGCCAATAACTCCCGCAGAGCTTGCAGCGGGAGTAGAGGTGGCGGAAGTCTGAGAAGCAGAAACCTGGATAGCTGAGCTGTGGGAAGCAGACGGAGTCGCCGTGGCACTCTCAGTGGTAGAGCTCTCCGTGGAAGAACTCTGGCTCGAAAGAACACCAACGATTCCGGCAGAGCTTGCGGCAGGTGTAGATGTGCTAGACTCCGAGACCGCTACAGCCGAGCTGCCCGTGGCAGCGCTGTTACCAGCACTGGTGGGAGCGGTGGTTGAGGCTGCGAGCAAACTGGACACAAAGCTCTCAAGCGAGCCGCCGAGAGAGTCGGCGGTAGTGGTAGTCGCAGCGGCGACAGCTGAAGAAGAAGTGTCGACTTGCACTGCAGACGCAGAAGTGGAAGATGGCTTGTCGGACGTGGTGGTGTCCACATTTACGGCAGCCACGGAGGTGGACGACTTGACTGGCGTCGTTGTGTCCGCCTTCACAGCAGAGTCCGATGCGGACGACTTGTCGGACGCGGTGGTGTCGACCTTCGCAACAGACTCCGATGTAGCTGAGGCGGAGGCTATGGTCGTGTCGGCTTTCACGGCGGGTTGAGACGTAGTGGTTTCACTTGGGGTGGCCGAGTTTGTTGTACTGGCGCTGGCAGTAGTCGTAACCGATGCGGCAGCAACTGGCGGGGGCGACACGGCCGCCTTTTCGGCTGTCTCCGCTGTCGCGCTGTAGCTTGTCGAAGCTCCGGGAACATACGGTTGCGTACCAACGATGGTGTGCGTGACGCCGTACGCGTCCACTGACAGGGTTACCGGCACAACAACCACGACGGGGCCGGCGTCACCTGTCTTTATACTGGGATCTGCCGCATCTGTTGTCGAGCTAACGGCGCTTGTCTCGACCGTCGAAGTCGCAGATGTCACGGCTGGGGACGCGATCGCAGAGGAACTCACTGCGCGACCCTCAAGATAGTGTCGAGCCCGCAAATCTTGCGCGTCGGCTGCGCTCTCGGCTGCGGTGATGTCCAAGCCGCTCAGCGTTAGGAGCGCGAGCAGCAGGGATCTTGTCGGGGAAACCATGTTGAAATTGTAAGGAGCGTGGGTGGATAAAAAGCGTAATGAATGAGCGATTTAAGGGTCTCGAGGACCGTACGAATGTTGAGGGGCCGGACAGAGCGAACACACCCAATGCGTAAAAAAAAAACCTCCAAATCAAGTCACCAAGATATTCAAGCGTTGATCCCCAATGTCAGTTGTTGATATCGCAGATACATCGATTCGGTGGCTGACGGCGATAAGCGGTACTTGAACGGTATGGGACTATCCTTTTCGACCTTCCTGCGGTTCACTTGTCCACTCTCCAGTCGTCAAGACCAGGCGGCTTTCGGCGAGTCAAACGGGGATTGATGAAGTCGCTATTTTGGTACTTGCAGCTGGCTGGGACGCATTCAAAACTCCTGCCAAGGCTAATTCAGGTACAGGAACGGATCTATCGGCAGGAACAGGCCAAATTCTCCGATTTAGTGGGTCAATAGCAACGGGTCCGGGGGCGAGTAAGTCGCGCGAAAGCAGAAGCAGTTCGTGATAAACAAAAGCGGTCTCAAGGAGCGGCAGGGGGCGTGGTCGTCGGACGAAACGAACAACCAACAAAATCCCCTCGAATATTCTCGCGACAGAGGAGGCGATAACGAATGTAGATGCGGCAAGGAGCGAGCGACAATAGATTTCTATATCAGGATTGACAAGTAAGAACAGCGATCGTTGAAGGAAGGGAGGGTGGGTGGTAGCAAGACGGTGGCAGGCGGTGGGAGGTTGTATGGAAGGAGTTGGGTTTTTTTTTTGGTTCGACGGGGCGACAGTCGGCTGGTTTGATGGTACCTGAGACGGCGCGCGACCGGGAGAGAGGATAGGGAAGAGGGGAGTTGGGAATGGAGAAGGGGGTGGGATGGTAGAAGTGTAGTGATGGTGGTGGTGGTGGGAGAATGCAAGGAGCAGGGAGAAGAGCCCGAATCATCAGTGAGCCTGAGGGGTGAGACGGGCGATGCACTGGCAGCAGCCCCCAAACTCCTTCCTTTCGTTGTTGACGCAGAGAACGTACCGATATATGGGAGGGACTACGTCAACGCAGGCATCGACAGTACTCTGAAGAACGGAAGGAGGGGGGGAAGAACAGAACAAGAACAGAGAGAGTGTGAGGAGTAAAAGAGGGAAATAGACAGTAATGAATGACGGGGGGGAAATTTGGTAAGAAAATCAAATAAAAAGACGAACAAATAATCGATAGGAAGTAAATGAAAAGAGAGGGAAAAGAGGAGAAAGAGAAGGGGAGATTAATTTGGAGGAGGCGGTTTAGTCTCGTTGGGGCCCGTCCGTGTCATCGTCTAGTCTTTAGACTATGCTTTAGTGTACGGACTACGGAGTACTACTCGTAAATATTGTAAAAGGGGGGGAGGGAACGAAGGAGATGAAAGAAAAGGCACCAAAAAAAAAGAAATAGTGAACAGTGTTTTTCCAGCCCGTCCCGTCTTATATCCACGCACTATGTGCAGACAAGAGGACTTGTGGGCCCGGCGAATATTACCGGGCTGGCTCCAGTCAGTCTGATGAATGACGACGAGTTCCACATACTCTAGCCTTTTCCTCCACAGCGTGCCTGTCGGGGTGTGTATGTATGTATGTATGTATGTATGTATGTGGGTATGTGCACCGTTGTTCACCGTTGCTTCACCTGCGGCTTACGCATCAGATGTTCCTTGACCCCATTCAGAGGTTCCGTTGAGGTCAGTACACCCAGCTCTTTGTGCTCCGTACCAGGAATGGTTTGACCCCATGCTCGCCTTGACATTGAATATGTACCGGGTGAGCACCCGTCTGCAGCAGTTGCAGTACACTACTGCAATCGTATCCAGCTGACGCCAGCAGAGCCACCAGTGATTAGACTATAGTACTCGGACTAATTGCTGTTGCTCGGCCAGTTTGTATGCACAGGATACCGCTCCGTGGCTGCCGTGGACAGTACTTCTAGGAGTGCTTCGTATGCAACTGGGACGTGCGTT
Source organism: Aspergillus saccharolyticus JOP 1030-1 (assembly GCF_003184585.1). Lineage (NCBI taxonomy): Eukaryota > Fungi > Ascomycota > Eurotiomycetes > Eurotiales > Aspergillaceae > Aspergillus > Aspergillus saccharolyticus. Next base: position 497,257 of record NW_020290618.1, read on the forward strand.
GATGGTCGAGGTAGCCGTTCAATACCCCTCGGTTGAAGTCGGTTGCATGACGGGTATACCAACCACATGGAGGGGGACAATTCTCGATATGCGGGCACTACTCCGGAATCGAAGTCTGCCAGAAAACCTCGAAAGCTACAAGCTCATGTCGAGTGCGGTGCACAGGAGAAACCAGACCATGGGATCTTGGTTACAGTGTATCCCGGCGATGGGTTACCTAGAATGAGAGGAAACCTCTTCAAGAGCAGTCGATTTCGGGGGAGATTGTTTTGTACGACCCCAGAGTGACGGGAAGCAAGAGGGTGCAGGAAAACAATCACGCAGACTGCACCCATGCAAATTGATCCAGCCAGATTGCTAGAAGGCTGAACTGGAGCCATTGATCTCTCTCTGGCTCGGGAGTGGATTTGCGATCGGGGCTGGGTTCAGAGATACAGTCAGTCGGTTAAGGTCAAGTACAGTAAGGCTTCAGAGTGAGAGGTGATACAGAACAGTGGCCGGTAAAAAGGCGCAGGAACGAATGCCGATCGACGGTGGTACAATCATTGCTCATCGTAATTCCCGCCTCTTTGCACGCCAGCCTTTGTCTGCAAAGGGCATGTTTCCGTCAAGGTTCGGACCATCACAAGTTCTAGACTCGACTTTTTGGGTAAGGCAGTGGGTAAAGTGGTTCCTGGCCGTGGTGGCTGTGGGGATTGCCCCAGTGCGTGCAGATAAGAAGATGTCTGCTTCTTTGGACAGTTGTTGTTTCATGGGATTTTTGCCCCCGCGAAGGGTCTTTCGCCCACTTACTCCTTCCACAATTGAGGGAGTGATCTCTGTTCAGACTGCCAGTGGTAGATAAACTATTTGTGTCTGTCTCGATCTCTGTCTCTCATAAGCCAACCGTGAGAAGAGGATAAGTTGTCTTGTGTAGCCCGTCTTGGAGGTCGCAGGCAGTGACTGGTTTCTAAACTGGATCTGGATTAGCAGATCGTCACCTAAGAAATCGTCGGCTGTCTCACCATCCCTCTCCATCGAGTCACGGAGGTGAAGACTGGAGTCCGAGAGCTATCTCAAAGAAGCATCGTTCGACCGTTCTAGTAGCTATTTGGCACGGAGTCCAAATAACGTGGCATGCATGATAGGCAGGTAAGCCATGCGTAGGTACTCCCCAAGTCACTCACTCGGTGGGAAACTAGACTATAGCATAGGAAGATCATTCTTCCAGCCACTAGTTACGGTATATTGTCCCTTTCAATCAGCCCCAGGGGACAATATCTTCGCCCGAAGCGTCCTGTACATTCCGCTAGTTATTATTAGGGGCCTTGAATCCGCCCAGTTCATTCGCTCAACTCCACGTGTCGCTACCGCTACGCTTAAGCGATGCCACTAGAGTTGTGACTTTTGTCCTATGGCCCATGGGCATGAAGAGCAGAGTCAGTTCTCACCTTGCGATCTAGTACTCGACACCTCTAACATGCTAGGAATGTGCTTGGAACGTCCGATGGTCCAGTCAGAGACCTCCCTCTGGGGCCATCATCAGAGCTGAAACACCCGTCATTTCCAATCCTACGGTCTCAGCAGCAGGGGTAGTGTGCCGCAGCATCCCAGCGGACTGAAGAACGATCAGACCTGCATGTGACGGGGACAATGCCAATATCCATGGTTGGTTTTCAGATCAGGGATCCGGGAAGGTTCGTCGATTCCACGAGCAGGGTCGAACAGATAGGGGCTAGAAATCGATTCCCCCCAAAGTTGCAGATCACCAGCAAGTCCAAGCTCGGATCAGGTACATATCTCTTCCCAGGGAACTCGGATCGCCAGGTACACCGGTCGAGGACCATGGACTGGCTTCTGACTAGTGATCATTGATCACTGACTAGTAGTTAGTGGGTGCTGAGAAACTACTACCAACTACTGTGGTAGTCAGGGGAACTGTTGTGGCACCATCCTGCGGTATACCGTTCTATTTTTACCTGTCGAGACAGACTGACTGCCGGGAAGAAAGAGGTTTCTGCGGAGTCGACCACGGATGAAGCTACCAACTTGGATGTTAAGATCCGCTTCCTTTCAGTGCAGCTCTTTGACAGCATGTTCTCCCAGTTTTCGAGCGTGCTAAAGATACCCCGGGGTGCTTTCAGGGTGGTTCCCTCATTCTTGCAAATGCGGCCCCTGTGAACAGTCAACCATGGAAGAGACGAAATGCCATTCAGCGCGGCCCAAGGGAAGATGAGACAAAACTATTCCTGTTCCTGAACCACCCGCCCGACGTGACTCCACCTGTTGCTTCTCGTGGATTGGCTGGGATCTCCTCATCTGGCGCGTGCAGTGCCCCTTTCCGTCCTAGTCATCTTACCGGCTGCACGGGTGATGGTAAGTTACCAAAAATACGCTTCTACTCTCTGTCTACTCAACCAACTACTTACTCACTCCCTTATCAATCTGCATCCTGACACTCAGTCCAGGAACTGAACAATCTGCTGGTGTCGGACCGAGTACCCGTAGACTTTCCGGAGAGACCATGAATGAGATCAGGACTCGAGTCTCACTCAGCTTGTTCACAATTCCATCTCTCCAAGGCTATTGCCGGAATCAGTTACTAACGAGTAGTCTGCCGTAACTGGTCCAGAAATGCTCAGGACTATAAAATATGAGTACTAATCGCAAAAATATATCTTGATTCACTTCTGGAAATAAACTTTCATGAAGAAACCAGAGTGTCCGGAAGGTGACAGGGTACCTTTATAATACTACCGTACGGCTAATTTCCGATGATCTTGTGAAACTCAATATCGGAGCGTAATAAGGTTCGTGAAGATATACATATAAGATTGATCCGGTCTGCCAACCAGCATAGGTATATATGAGCAGCCAGGAATCGCATCAGGACATTCTACATACTAAGTAATACATTATTGACAGGATTCGATCTGATACAGAATGGTTCTCTTACACCTTCTTGCACTACTCGCCCTCACAGCTTGAGTGCTGTGCGGAGCATCCTTCAACCTGACAGCAAGTAATCCCTAAATCCTGAAAGTATGGCGTGCAGATCCATTCATCTTGGCCCAGTGGTCATGCGGTGGATCATCCTCAATGCCCTTGGAGAACAAGGATTACAAGATGATCATAGACAGGGTTGAGGGGTTCCGCCTGTTGAGTTTGCCCTTAGAATTGGAAGCCAGGACCCAAATCGAGCGCTTATATATCAAAGCCTCGTCTCTCGAAAGTCAAGATAACATAGATCAACAACACTCTGCATATAAAACTACAGTACGGAGTAAAAAAGTCTGATGGTGCATAATTACAGCTTTAATCCTTGTCTCAATGATACTAGACATGACACTAAGAATAGTAGTCTTCAGAGCCTCATTTTGAGTTTGACAGGGTTTCAGAATCTTCATCGCCACCAGACGAGCCCTGATTTTGTGGCAAGCATATTGCAACTGCAGAAACAGGATCTTCTTCAGTACCGGGCATATAGTTAGTACAAACTCCGCATGCCACTGTCAAACCATCCCTCTGATGAGTTCGTTCAGAGTGTATTAGTAGGTAACACAAGCCAAGGACTACAATTTGGCTCCCCTCTTCCCATGCCCCTCCCTCACCAACCCCGAGCACTCAATCTCCACATCCGTCCCCATCGGCAACGACTTCACTGCCACACATGTGCGAGCCTACACCCTGTTTGTCAGCTTGCACTATAGTTAACCACACTTCCCCATATCCCCCTTCCCTCGGCTTTCAATCTCATTCTCATTCCATGCCATTCATTCCAACACCACCATCGCTTAATAATCACCACCAGCTACAAGAAGCGAAGAGGGAAGAACTAACCGGCATAACCCCTTCGCACGCAGCCCCAAAAACCGCCTTATAAACCTCATTCACCGCCGCAAAATCGTTCATGTCTGTGAGGAAGATGTTGACCTTGACCACGTCGGCGAGGCTGGAGCCTGCGGCCGAGAGGACGGATTGTAGGTTGGTGAGGATTTGTTTCTGCGGGTGATTTTAGTACATGGGGGCTTTGAGGAAGGAGACGGCTATTGGGCTTGGTGGGTTGGTTGGTCAAGAGATAGAGGTAAAGTATGGTAGGGTTGTAGAAATCGATTCTTGACTAGATTGGTAAGGCATGGATCTCCAAGCTCTCACAGCCAGGATCAAGAGGGCGGTGCTAGGAGCTGAGTACTTGACGCTGACGTACCGTCCTCGCCTGGATTGGGCCCTTGATCAACTCTCCTGTCGCGGGATTAACGCCAACTTGGCCGGAGCAGTAGACGATCTTGTCGTTGGCGAGGATGGCTTGGGAGAGGAAGGGGGGCGGCGCGGGCGCGTGCGGGGTGTGGATTGCTTTGCGCGTCGGGTGCCACATTTCCGTTCTTTTCCGTTCAAGTTGCGGTGAATATATACCAAGTAGAGAGGTAAAGAAGGAGATATAATTGAGAAGTTGGATAGAGTTGCTGCTTGCTGGGTGATTAGAATTGAAAAGGGGTTGGGAAGATAGCTTATATCATGTACTGTGGTGAGGAGTAACTAACGTAGTCACCTTTGATCAGCGATTAGATAAGAGGGAGCTTATCGGGAACCAGCAGTGGGGGAGCAGCTGCATGGGCTGGTGAGGGTATTGTGGGTGACTTCCTAGGCTACTTTGCTGGGTCATTCATTCTCTAATTCTTTGAAATGCACCTGGGAGAAGTGAATGAGGGTGCTAGTCAGGGCTCAATTGAAAAATGACTTAGGTGGTTATCGCAGGGCTGGCCATGGTTAGTATGATCAAGTTATCCGCAAACCATTCTAGATAGCTATAGTTATAGTACGCAGATACATCAAGTGGAAAATCAACGCCATAGACCACCATTCAACATTTCTACCAACCATTGAAAAACTTCTTAGCTAGTCATACATTGCATCTATATCTAGGAAGACAATATACAAGGCTTGGTGCTTTTCGTTATATCAGCACCTACACAACTGCAGAGTCATCTACAGCACTACGATAACAAACTAGACACTCCGCAGAAAGGACAGCAAATAAGCAGCTAGATACAAACAATAAAGCAGTCCTTCAAGGAGTAATCACAGCACGTTAAAGGAAAAAGAGTAAAGCTCTGTCACAGCCTGCCTTCGTAACTATTCACCAGTGCACCAAGAACAGTGCACCGAGAACCACCACAGCGCACACAACACCAAAACATCACCATACCGCGAGGGAATCGCCGCGGCGATTCCCATGTCCCACAGGATTTTCTTTCACCTGGCTGTGCAAGAATGTGTTCTTCTTCCTTCTTCTTCTTCTTCTTCTTCATCATCATCATCATCATCTTCTTCTTCTTCTTCTTCTTCTCTCTCCTTTTTATTTCCTCTCCTGTCTATCTTTCACACTGCAGATGGCACAGAGCGCAACTTCTCCCATCCATCCTTTGTCAACTGCATCAGTGAACAACATGGCACAGGCGTTCAGCACTACTTCAAACCCAAGCTTCGGACTCGTCGATCATGAGGAGGCTCTTCCAAGCTACTACCTCATCGAGTACCGCGGTGTGGCGTTCCGAGTGCAGATGGACCATAACGACGATGAGCTCATCCCTAGGCGCTTTCTTGCAGAAGCCGAGCTGTCCGGTAAGTCTTTTCTTCCCCTGAACGAAGCATAACGAGTCAGAGAGGCCGCGTCATAGTTGACTGACAAGAAACAACCCAGAGGACTTTACATCACCTCCATGGATTCACCGTGCTCTGCAGACCATGGAGCAGGGTAGTCTTATCAGGATGGCGGAATGGAACAGACTGGACACCAAGTACAAAGAAGTGTTTGAGAACTTGGTCCGGATCCCTCTTCTCAGAGATGGCCTGTTTGACGGTGGTCATGAAGTTACAGGGCAGCCCACAGATGATCAGCCGCTGCTTGCGAGAGAATCCCGGCGTTTTCGCCGTATCGTCAAACGTCAGCAGCGTGCCATCGTGACGTTCATGCAGGATATTCTGAAAGATGCTCCAATGACTCATACATCCCCCGATGGGCAATCCGAGGTGTATTTGAAGTGCGTATTAACCCGATTTCCGCGTGCTCATGACTTTTCCAATCACTGACTGTGATATAGCCCTAAATACCTGCAGAAACGGATCCGTTACTGGATGGGCCGAATCCAGCACCGAGAGAGGCTCCTGATTGGACCTGAAACCAATGCTTTCTTGACCGTGGATAGCCGTCCGGGCGATCGAGTCTGGAGCCGACACTTGGTTCCTATCACAGTGGTACGCATTGTTGTCATCTTCTCGCCTTGAACGTCGAACCTACTACTCTCACCCCTGCCCGCCTGCCGGATCGCCGGCATGCTCGACTCACATCCAATCTGACTCCAGACTTCAACAGACCACCAATCCCAACGTCACCGTTCGCACTCATCTTACCCGAGCTGTCAAGACCCTTATTGGTCAGTACTGCTACCAGCTGAGGGATGTGAGCAACAACATCCAGTCACTCCCAGACCAAGAAGCGTACCTGATTCACATTCACGGCTCTCATCTCCACATCCTGCGTCTAATCGCCCCGGGCTTCAAAACCTCTCGTATTCGCTCCAACGTGCACAAGCAGTTCGTTTACGATGACACGTACACCTCTCTGAACCCCCACCAGGCCGATCAGCTGGCTCTCAGAATCCTCGCGAATTCGGACGGCGATCCCGACGCGCTCCGCAAAGGCCTCAAAGATAGGAGCGTCCGCAAAGTCCTGGAGCAGGTCGAGTGGTTTCGTTTGTACTGCGGCGACGCCACTGTGGGCACTGTGGAAGAAATAGTCAACTGCGACCCCACAGTTTTCCAGGTGCTGGTCAGTCGTGAGTATGATCTGTGGGATGAAGAAGGCTTTCGGAAGGCCGTACGCAATGTCCGGGCGCTCTACAAGTATCTGATGAGTGGGACGGCTCGGATCGGTTCGCTGCAGAAGATGTTTTGGGACTGGCCGAAGGCGGCAGCCGATGATGATGACGACTATGACGAGATGGATTTTGCTTGGTTCTGGGACTCAGACCGGTTTGCAAGTGGTTCCGAGGAGAACACCGATGACGAGGAAAGTGATTACGAGAATCTCGAGAAGTATGAGGCAGAGCTTGAAGGCGAGGCGGGAGTTGATGAAACTGTGTATGGAAGTGAAGATAACAATGAGGAGCTGGCGGAAGATCTGGACGATGCACGAGACGCAATCCTTGAGTAAGGGCGACATTAAATGTCGGATGCTTTGTTGATGCCAGCATGGCAGACTTGCTTATGCCGCGGTTCGCCTGTCTGCATGGTCTGATGAAATGCTGGTCGGTCAACAACAGCTGGGTATGCGTCCTGATATTAGGTACATCACCAAGACTTGGCTTCAGTCAGTTGGCGATAATAAAGAGCTATCTTGATAGCGGGGTAAATCGGGCTTGACGAGGGTTTGAAGCAGAAACAATTTGTATTCTACATTGAGGAGTGATTAGCTCAATTTGAAATCACATATGCTCACCCCGACTGGTTCCAGAATCAAGTAGATGAATCAAGTAGACACGGACTGGGGATTAATTGAGATGGCGCCGTTCGGACTCAAATGCAGTAAAACCATCAATTCCACGCCCGTCCTCTCCACCGGTCCGGAAATATGAAGTGACAACGCCTATTGCGTAGCACGTTCCGGCGGTAGCCACGCCTCCCAGAAGCATTTTCCGGACGATTCTGGAGGATTTGTTTCGTTGCGAAGCGCTCGCATGGGTGTTACCCGTGGGATTCTTCGATTGTCCAGGTTCAAAATCATGATCCTCATCCTGGTACAGCACATTAGGCGATGAGGAGGGTAACTGCGTGACATCTCCGACATCGGTTTTACTTTTCTTACCAACAAACCCAACCGGATCTCGTGCTTTTCGAAAAACGAGTACATCACCGCCTCCTGAGACGATTTCAAACCCATCATTGTTCAACTTCTCAAAATACGGTAGGAACTTTGCGGGATTGTTCAGGCGATTGAGAACTTCGGTGGGATGGGCTGTCTCATCTGGTACATGGTAAGATGAGCTTGTTTCCGCTTCGGATATACTGAGACTAATAGGATCGAAAGCCAGCACACGATACAATTCGGCAGTAGTCCCCTGGTGGGGAATGTTTTGCGGAAAAGACGAGGGCGAGCTGGGGGGCTTCGCCGTCTCTTGCACTTCTTCTGAGGCACTTGGAAGGGAGACATCCGCGTCTTCAGAGCTGACCTTAGGACTATCTGAGCCTAAGTTATCTGAAGTTACTGAGAAAACCTCGACCGGCGCCTCTGGACGATGATCTTTGCTGAGTATTATGGTCTCATGATTTTGGTCAGCACAACTAGTTTCGGTGTTTACGATGCCTTTCGAATCATTGGATTCTTCGGATATTCGAGCGTTGAGATCGGCATCAATCTTCAGATACGAGGCACGGATTTTGCTTGCACTCAAGGACTCCAGGTCGTCCTCCTGTTCCCGACGTGCAGCGTGAAGTTCTGTTGGATCGTCTTTAGACTGGTTCACTTCGATGTTCGAAACTTCCAGCCTGTCAGTGACGCCTATATTACCCGCCTCCAGAGCAGAATCGCGATGCTCTGAGTATGACTGTTGTTGTGGGACCTCTTGATGCGCGTCGTGTCTCAGAAATGACTTGGATGACTTGTCTACTGGAGACTCAGATATGCCCTCAAGTTGAGGCGACTCTGATGCAGCCCTTTCTATTGGGCCACTAGCTGATTCCAATGAGTTAGGAGAGGCTTCACCGGGAGGTTCGCTGTGGTCGGAACCATCAGTTTGCGCAATCCCTGCATCTGCCATAGGTGGGATTTGTTGTAGTTTATCATCCGGCACTTTCAGCCATGGCTCAAGGTCCGTCATTAATTTCTCATCCAATTTCTCCAGCGGAAGAGATCCCTGAACCTCAGACTCCGCCGCTTGCCGATGTACTGGTGACAGATAACCAGTCGTCTCAGAGATAGAGGTGATGCTTGCCGCAGGGACAGCTGGCTCAATCCCGCCTTGCAGTCTCTGAGACCCATCAGACTTCTCGACTTTTCTAGCGACCATACGACCACTCACAGGGTCAAATTCGTATCTTGTTACATTCTTGTTCGCGGTAGTGACCACTGGGATACTAGTATTGTCCGCCTTCGTTCGCCGAGATTTCTTAGTCGTATTCAAAAGATCCTCACGGGTTGCTGTGGCATTTTCGGAACGCAGAGGCTTATCAGCCGTGCCCGGAGAATCATGACCACGACCAAAGAACGAACGACATATTGAGGTAAAAGTGTCGTCGAGTCTTTCTAAAGTCTTTAGCGGCTCAAGTCTCCTGCCAAATAGAGCCGCATAAGGATCCTTTTCGATCTCCCGCTTCACGCGATCGATCATACGACGAGTACGATTCCCCTCGGTGTCCCAAAAGTCTGCAATCGGGTCGGGGTGTCTGTGTAGGTGCTTTTTCTTATGGCAAGGCTGATCTGATTCAACAGGATGATACCACCACGGTTGATGATATTCAAATATTGTATCCAGTCGGCGAAATCGATGGGGAGGTTTGCCTCTCATTCGAGGTCCGCCTAGCCGCTGATGCTCGTGGATGTACTTCTTGTAGAAGCTCGAATTACTATGGTTATTTTGGGAGCAGCCCCATATCTGACGGGACTGGGAGGAGGATTTTGCGAGTCGAGAGGGAAGGACCAGTAGAGCCAGAGGGTAAGTGCCAGTCAAGGGTCTTGACCTCCTGGCTACGCTGATATGCAATGAAACCGTTCGATAACCCATTATAGCTCTTTCTGACTCAGTACTCCTGAGATAGCTGATAGCTTTGCTTGCCAGGAGCGGAGCTTAGGCAGGGGTAGGTGAGTGACGGCGACCTCAGACCGTATGAAGACAGCAACGAGGTTATTCCCGGTTACATCGAAGGGTGTAGCAACAAGCAAGGCGAAAACCTTGCTGTAAACAGTAAACTCACCAGATAGGCCCAAGTATATTGATGAATCGAATCTCACAACCGTCGAATAATCGAGGTATTGTAAGGTCAAAATTGAGCGTGTCCCTAGATGCAAGTAGGCACGCAGTTGCAGGCGCCGATAAGACAATACTTGGTCGGGTGGAGAGAACTCCGATAAGGCCAATTCGCCAATGCGGGGTCAGAAGTACGGCAGCCTATAGCCGCCATTATGACACCCGCTTTGTTCATCGCCCTTCTTATATCGATTAAGTTAATTCTACTTCTCAACAAACAAAATAGTTCCTGCTATAAAGGAAGACCTCTGCAGAAAGACCTCTGCAGGAAGGTCTTTGGTATAGGAAGAACTTGAGTACTATTGTAGAAAGATCTTCTATACAGAGCTAGTCGATCAAAAGTCTTCTATCTAGAACTAGTAAAAATATTTCAATAGTTATACTCTGTACTCTGTAGAATGTGTAAGTCATTTAGATTAGAGACTGATTCTACCAGCAGAATCACGGGAATTTGATAAGTGAAAATCGCTTCTTGTGGATTTCCATATTGGGCGGCTATAGTTAAGCTGACGTACAGGAGTCTGAGTCAGTCATTGTGGCATCTCCAGCGAACTAGTATCATCTGTTATCTTTGTGCTCTATAAAATCACATAAAATGTTGAATCGTCTATACTTATGCTGTTGAGGTATATCTATAGACCTCGTCTAGAGTTATCCTTGACAAACCCAGATCCCCGGTATCAGACAAATAATTAGCCCAGAAGCGCAAGCCTTCAATGCCCTCCTCCCTGCAGAGAACTCCCTTGTCCTCGGCCATTTCTAGCTCCTCCGCTGCAATTCCCACACTCCATCCAAACCGTTGAGCTGTCTCTTGGGCGGTGATTGCACGCCCAAATATACGCCAGTCCCAAGCAACTGTTTCAGTAGGTGGCACTTCTCGGAGCTCAACCATCCACGCCTGTATCTTTCGTAGCGTTTCCTCATCACTCCAATCCCACCTTTGAACAACAAGCAAGCCACTTTTGAATTGGCGTAAGCGTACCGGCAATTTGAGTGTTTCCCACAACTCTGCCGCTTTTTGAAAGTCAGAGGGGCTGACGAGCTCAACGCCGTTTCGAGACCGGTTGAATATTGCCCAGAGATCGATAAGACTCATGATGCCACCCTCTTTATTGAGCAAGCCCTTGCGATCGTCCGTCAGATATTCAGCCAGATTTCGTGAAAGCTCTGAGATGTATAAGCTTCCAGCGCCACTACCAAGCATATCCTTAGTTGTCACCATCCCCATAGTTTCCGCAGATTCTAGTAGAACTGCATTTGCTTCTCCAGAGAGATCACCAGTGGTCATGCCCGAGTCTCGCATAGACGCAGCAAGCGCCATGACCTGCTTGGCAGATGCCATAAGCGCCTCTAGGTCTTCAAACGCATTCCCAATGACCAGTTCGTTATTTTTGCGAGCCTGAAGACCTCGCTGTTCGAGTCCCGCAATGCCTACTCCGGGAGATCGGGCAGGTGACGGTACGTTGCCTTCAGAGAGTGCAGTCACTGTCAAACCTGGAGATGAGAACGAGTTTGACTGCGACGGCTGCTGAGGCACCGGTGGAGCATCGTAAAGCAACCACTTCCTCTGAATCAAGGCACCCTTCAATCTTTCAAGAAATATTTGTACGCCCCCAGCTCTAAAAGATAACTTCATACAGTCAGTGATCTCAGTGCTCTTGATGCTATTATGGCCGAACACAGGTGCTGGTGATTCTGCCCGATGTGAATCGATCTGTGTAGTTTTCCAAGCGCCCGGTGCCACCAGTGAAGCACCACATATTTCACACTCTGTGAGTGAGGGATGATTCACAAATGTGCAACGTGGACATGATACCTGAGCGTTGTCTGAAAATGGCAAGCTCACGGAACCGTTAATCGGGACTGAGCCTCCAAGCCCAGACGCGGTTGAATTCGTTTTGGATGAAGGAACATCTCGGCTAGCTGTGGCAGTAATAACAGCTTTTAGAATGGTGGCCAAAGGTGGCTTGATACCACAGGCCAAACAAGGTGGAATTGGCGTGGACGCTGTTGCTGTCGAAGGATCGAAATTGGAAGGCACGGGATTCGAGAACGAGCAGATAGGACAAACCCAAGTCGCATTGACCACTTTGGGGGACACAGGCTGAATTTGAGGACCTGGAGCTAATAGACTCGGTGACTGCCTTCGGGATGGGCTTGCGCCAGCGCTCTTTGACTTGCTGAGGGAGCCTTTCGGCGGCTTAGGATACAATGTGATCTTGGGGGATGACTTCAGGAAACCTGCCTGGACTGAATCAGCGATTGGACGGATTCTGGCAACCCAAACAAGTCATACCTGGTACTCCGCCCTGTCAACTTCCTTCAAATCGATACCGACGGAGTACTTCCGTGGCTCTTCGACCGCGACATAGCACACCCGGTGCGAGGTCAGGTATGCATGTCCATTTTGGTAGTTGGGAATTTTATATTTCCTGTCATGGTCGAAACATTAACACCCAACAAAAATTTAGACACTACAGCCTTAAGTCCCATGCATGCATCCTCGCTTGTCAGAGGAATCACCGGCGACTCACCCTTCGTACAACCCCACCGCATCCTGGACAAACAATAAGGTTTCATCGGGCAATAGTGCAGGTCGGAGTGCGGTAGTTAGATCCAAAGGCTTGAAGAACATCTAGTAGAGCCAAACAGCATCTCTTCACCTGTCAATCGTGAAGAGGGCAATGTTCCTGTTGCAAATGATAGATTCTTCGTGGCCGAGGGGGGGTTGGGGAGGAAGACGATGGTCGTCCCTCCTCGTTATCAGTTTAGATCATGGAGACTGCTAACGTAATCTCTGGAGAGAGGGAAACTAAGTACGGTAAGCGACATAGTCCACTGGCGCCTAGAGAAATTCTCCGCCACCGGATGAAGTGGAAACTGAGCGGTAAGCAGCCTTGACTTGTCCTCCTCCGAGTCCCTCCTACTCTCAACAATCCCCTTCTTCCCCTCACTTTTGAGAAAGACCCTTTTCCTCCATTCCCCTCTGTCATTCTCAGGACTTCGTTCTTCTTGTGGATTTGTTGCGACATCTATACATCTTCCTCCTGATTCTTTTCACTCTGCTTTGTCTGTGTAGGAACGATGTGTTGACCTGTCCCTCTTAATCTCCGAATCGAATCGATTTCATTCACTTCACCGTGGACCCGTAGCTCATACTTCTTTTTCTTGCCTTTCACCCTTCGCTCTCTTCCCATCCCTTACTCTACTCTCGTCTAGATCTGTGTCAAAATGAGTTCTGGCATTCCACCCTGGCGTGCTACAGCGGCAGCTCCTTCCGCCGCAACGTCTCTGTACTCCGGCCATGGTATGTTTCTCCGAACGTACTTTCTGACCCCGACGATTCTAACTAGAGGACATAGCAACCCCTGCCTATACCCCTGTCCAAGCGCGCCGTAGTATCATCACTGCAAAGACAGCAAATTCAACCCCAGCACCGGCCTCGTCGCAGCAGACAGCCGCAGAAAGTGCCCCCCGCAAACAACGAGTAGAGTGGCCAGAGCCGGTTCGACTGTACGTACAACGCAGTTTTGCGCCCGAGAATCGGCTTGCGGGAGTCGAGCGAAGCGAGATGGAGAGCAAACTCAGAGCCGTCATCACCGAAGCAGCTGAGAATAATATGCTCGACAAGATCGATTGGAGCAAGTTGCCCCTGCCTCAAGTCATGGTACAAAATGATCGAAATAAGATATTGGCTAGTCCTAGCGTATCGACCTGGGGAACCTTTGGCACGCTCTCGCCTAAGAAGGCTCATAACAACGGGATGGAAGAATTGTCGAAGAAAAGGAAATCGGTTGAGTCCCAAGGGGATGCGAACAACTGTCCCCCGTGGCGGAAAACTAACACTCAGAATGCTTTTGAAGATCGAATCACCTATGCATCAACAGATAAGCGTCAAAGAATAGACCTGAAAAATACTAGTAAGTTTAAAGCTAATCTGGAATTGCGGAGGAAACGATTCGAAGAGCCTCAGGCCTCTACTGGGTCCTCCGCTTCCTCTCGCGGTGCTTCGCCGGCCCCTGCAGCAAATGCCGGCCCTGTCGTCGGAACCTGCCAGGATTTGGAAAAGAACTACTTCCGCCTGACTGCCGCACCGAAGCCTGAGACTGTGCGGCCCTTGCATATTTTGCATAAAACCTTGGATGTGCTGAAGAAGAAGTGGAAGAAAGACAACAATTATACCTATATTTGTGACCAGTTCAAATCGTTGCGGCAAGATCTGACAGTGCAGCATATCAAGAACGAGTTTACTGTCAGCGTCTATGAGATTCATGCCCGGATCGCGTTGGAGAAAGGGGATCTTGGTGAGTATAATCAGTGCCAGACTCAGCTCCGCGCATTGTATGCACAGCAGCTGGGAGGACATCCCACGGAATTTCGGGCCTACCGTATCCTCTATTTCATTCATACCCGCAATTGGACGGCCATGAACGATGCCTTGGCCGATCTAACCTCAGCAGACAAACGAGATCCTGCTGTGAAACATGCCTTGGATGTACGCTCTGCCCTTGCTCTCGGGAACTACCACCGGTTCTTCCAGTTGTACCTTGATACCCCGAACATGGGAGCTTATCTCATGGATATGTTTGTGGATCGCGAGCGACTGTCTGCCTTGGCGGCAATTTGTAAAGCGTGAGTCTTAGCCATAACTTGTCCCCACTCCTCTACTAACCTCGTGACTAGATACAAACCGGACGTAAAAATTCGATTTATTACTGAAGAACTTGGTTTCGAGTCTGATGAGCAAAGTGCACGCTTCATTCTGGATCACTCCGCTGAGGATCTGCTCCAGGAAAAAGAGGGATCTGTGAGGCTCGTGACAGGTCCCCGGGCTGGTCAGCTTTTTGAGGCTGCCAAGGCCGATGCTCATCGGATCGTCGATATCAAGGGTCAGATCTAAGTTCATTTTTTCTTTCCAGCCACCCTGCACATGTTACATCTTACGTTTTCTTCTGGATACTCTTTGCGTACTCTCGACATCATTTTTCTTCTACCGTCATATCGTTTGGAGGCATCTCTGTGTTTTATGCATCGTACTTTGCTTGTTGCTGCAGCACTCAAAAACGTCTTTTCATCGGCATCGCAGGCGTCTGGATCTTGGCTGTTCACGGGAGTGAGGCGATATATACCCATTTCGACTCCAAAGAACTTTGGTTGAGCTGTGATATCTTTGCAGACTGGACTGGGTATGAAGCAGAACAGAATATCTAACCTTTAGTGTGATACTCTCGGTAGTACAGTCGAATACGAAGTTTCTTCCCTTCCTACTTGTTTCCGATGGTGTTTTGTAGACTCTATGGTGAGCAATAGGACTGGACATGTTTCTAGTCCAAGTCTCATTTGCTTGATGATCTTGGATGTGCATCCGTGGGATCCTCCCTCCGAACCCGGAAGTGGTCATCCGCGCGAGCTTCAACCAAGTTACACATTTACCCGATAATTCTGTACTACTATGTATCATCTCTTTGTGACGAATTGAGTCCAAGGACAAGGCTAACGTAACTAGGAGAGAGTAAGCCCATCATTCGGGATCTAGGGTCTCTCAAGCCGACTGCACAGAGGATGTACCAGTATACAAATGCACTGTACAGATTATTCTGATAAATTACCTCGAAGTTGATCATCAGCAGGGTCTAGACCGGGCTTTGCACATGACATGCTGCCATCTACCTATCCACCACCGTATAACCGCAGAGACCATGAGTGACCCCGCGTTTTCTCCGTCAGGACGATCATTGAACGTCACTGATCTGACATATCATATCCGTCTCAGGTCAGAAACATGCAGTGGACTTAGTGTGCGTACTTTTATCTGCCGATGTGATTGGTCTGATCTTGATATATTGAACGTCTTTATGTATCCTTGATGTCATTGATGTTTGGGATATCCTGACTTGACGGACGAAGCAAGATTATGGGTGGGCAAGTTGTTGTTTCAAGTGGATTGATGTGTTTAGAGTACTAGGGATCGATGTAAACGAAAGGGAGGTCTGGATTGTTCTTTGGGATTATCTTCTAAGCTTGGCGCTTGTGGTTTGATGGTTGGAAGGGTCCCTTGAATTTACTTGGTGGTATTATGCCTAGGAGACTACCTACTGATGAGGATGCATGTGATTTTACGGAGTACTCCGTAGACTGTGTGGTAATGACGTGTGGTAGGGAGAGTCATAGCTGATGGGCGGTATATTGCTGGAAGAGTAAGGTGGTTGGTTCGTTGACTGGCTGGTTTATGGCCAATCCACAGTGAGTCAACTGGAGGTTGCGAATAACTACCTACCTTACTGTAGCGAAGAGGCTACTAGCTCTACTCGGTCCGTATAGCGACATGCATACAGTGTATGCGGTTCAAGTATCTGCCAAGCTAGGAGAGTCAAACAGAGCTTGACCAACCTCCCATTCTCCCGATTATCATCCTTACAGACGCTGTAGTTGCCGAAGTTTTTGCAATATGTCCGGACTCGATTTTGAATTCATAGCGTCGTCAAGTCGACCGCCTACATTAGTGCTGTGAACTCGCTGCAATCGACCCGTCAACCTGCAAGGGCATCTGCAAAGTTCTGCAAGCTTGCAGAAATCTTGCCGTTCCGAGTGTTCGTCCGCAGTGCGTTCACTCTTCAGAGCCTAATCTGTTTTTCTATTTGTCTTTCTTTCTTTTGTGTTTTTTCTCTCTCTGGAGTGTAAGCTCGGAGTAAAAGCATCGAAATGGATGGATTTCCGGGGGAGAGAGTCCAGGGAAGAAAATCTCGAAGCAATAACTACTCGTTTCACCTCGTCATTATCAGATGGCGCCATGCAGATAGTATTCCCGTGATCGCCCATTTTTCAGACAAGAAGAATCGAAGATCACAGCCCGAAGGGGACAGCGGAATTGAAGACCCGTCATTGTTCAGACTCGCACCCAGGGGCTAAAACAAGCTTGATTCACGCTGCAGCTCTTTGGCTTGAGCTGGCTGGATCTGCGCGGGAACAGAGTTTCTGGCAGTCCATGGATGGACTGTGGACTGCGGGATAGACAACGAAAGGGTTTAAGCCCTTCCTTCGGGCTAAGTAGTTTACTTAGATTAGGTTGTTCTCCTTTTGCTCGTCTATACAATAATTTGGGTGTGAGGGCCAGCCGAGGAATGCATGGGTTTTCCGCTAGACTCTCCCGGAAATTCTACCTAAGAATCATACTGTGGCTGGTTTGTTGGGAGTTGGGGGAAGATCTATACCGTGTGTTAGGACAATTTTCGGAGGGATGTCAGGTGCTACTACGAGAGTACAATCATCTATCTTTGATATGCGCATCCTGAAGAAGTGTTGCTGAGATGACCGCAGTGACCGCACACACCCCCAGTTGCCACCCAAGCCCACAAGCCCAGCCCACACACACACACACACAGACACACACACACACACAGACCACGTCCGACCGACGAACGCACCCACTGCAGTGCCCGGGAACTAGAGAGCCCAATTAATGTCGACCGATGGGTTCCCAATAAACCAAAAAGCCTGTCTGGCTCATGATCTAAAGTTCTCATTAGTACCTATGGTACATGGTACATACAACGTGGGAGAAAGTACGCTCTGGTTGCCCGTTGTTGGGATCCTGGATTTCTAGTTAGTCCTCCAGTACCGAGTAGGCTCGCGTTGCGTTTCCACCGTTCCAGCAAGCTGGTTAGATTCCAATTTGCTACGGCTAGTCTTCCTTTTTTGGAACTGGTGCGGTTCCGGTGTGCCCAACCTCCGTCCAGGGGGTGCTGATCACACTGCAGACAAGTGCCAAAGGGGGCATGAGATGAAGGGGGTGTTTTTTTTTTCTTGTCCTCTCTCAATAAAAAGGCAAAAAAAAAAAGAAGAAGGCCAAGTTACGATGTACAGGTCCAAATCAAGATGAATGGAGGGACAGGGCTGGCAAGTACTAGAGCAATAGGGCATACATCCATGCAGCAGGGGCGGGGGGCAGCATCCGGTGGTGAGAAGAACTAAATTGAAGGACTACCGGGGATAAGCAGCTGAGGTTTGAGGTAGGCGCCATTAGGTATTGAGGCACCCTCTCACTGAGTATACTAGGTAGTTTCTCTGCTCATATACTACGTATATTATACGTCCTATCAGCCACATGGGACCCGATGGACTTTAGGAAACTGTCGTCATTCTTCTTTGGCCGATGTAAGTTGACCACGAGAGGCACTAAGTACGTACAGAACTTTCTTATAGATAAGTTACTCAGCCCGATACTACTACTACTACTCAAGTAAAGACGAGAGACCCGCGATCATCGGTGGCACCCACAATTATCCGAGACGAGTTCCCATCATTGTAACGGCTATCGCATGATGACAGACAGACCCAACAGCTTAATAGACCATCTTGCCACACCCTACATCTAAGTTTTTATCCTTGCGAACACAGGGCTGGGGGAACCACCAGCCAACCGGGACTGGGGTAGCTGAATTTCCCGCCACAGTTGAACCAGTTCGTTCTTCTCTTCTCTCAGCCTCTGCTCTTCTTGTCCTTTCAATCAATCAGTCAGTTAGTTACGGAATAGTCAGTCCAGAGTCCACACTTTTGGCTCCCTCCCCACAATCAATTGATCAACGGCCATCCTACTCCGCTCTGTCGCAAGCCACCAACCAGATAACCTCCAGCCAGACAGGCAGACATCCTAACTGTCCTCTCTCTCTCTAAACTAGCAATTCTAACCACCACCTTTCCACTACCACCACTGTCGCAAGGAGCAACTGGCGCAGGACGGATCAAGTTGCGCCTGGATCCTCTCTTGTCCAGCAGCTTATCAACATTGACATCTTCAGGGGCGGGGCCTTTTTTCCAGAGGAAAGCGGGCCACTTTCTTCTGGCGTTGTCGCAATCCAGAACCTCTTTTCCTCTCCACCTTCCCTCCTCCCCCTTCCCCTCCAATCCACGTTACAGGTTCACCCGTGGTTTAATTCCGGGAGACCTAAAAAAAAGATTCAGTGAGCAAAAAGGCAAGGCAAGGGAAGAGAGAAAAAAAGCCGCAAAGGAAAACGAAAAACTGGAGGGCAAGAAACAACTCCCTATCTGCCCATCCATCCAACCCATTCAATTCATCGAGTCCAAGCCTTGACAGGTGTGCAGAACTCCATTTCATGCTATTAGTACTCGGACGCTTCCATTGATTTATTATCACTCTTGGACTGCCGCCCCTCCTTTCCCTTCGCCTTCATCGACAGTCTCGCTCTGAACCACATTCTTTCTATTTCTCCCATTTCATTGTTCATAAAACTTTATTTGCTTATCGCTCTCTCTCATCTCTCTTTTCTCTCCCTCTCTCTCCCTCTCTATCTTCTTTTCCATTCCTTCCATAGGTTTTCTATGGTTCTTCCTAGAAAGGGTGTCGCCTCCCATTCCACCAGGATTTCTTTGTGCAAGTCCTTTCTCCATTGCCCGAATTCGCCTGCCTGTCCTCCCTCCCTTTCCTTTCCTCCCGCGTGGTGGCTGATGACCCGGAGTTCGTGAGAGAAAAAAAAAAAAAAAAAAAAAGAAAGTGAATGAACTTTTCGTCGCGGCTCCCCTGAGCTTTTATATTATATTATACTCTCTCTACTATCGAGTGGTTGACTCCAGACTGTGATATCTCAAACAAGAAGCCAGGCCGACTTACCGAAACAAGAATGAAGGTATGTTTCGAAGGTGGTGAAACTTGCAACTGGATCCAGCTTTCTTAACGCCCCCCCTCGTTTCCCGCCCCTCGTTTATCTCGATTGTCGCTTGTTCTTGTTCCGAAGACCCAAAATTTAATTACTAGCATCAATCAACCCGACTTTTGGCTGGCTCAAGCTGGGCCCGCCCGTCTGGGCTTTGGTTTTGGTTCATTGTTCGCGACTGCGGTTTCTCTTTGGGCTTGTTCTTGAGGTCTCAGCTTTAGTCTTTCCCTGCAACTTCAAGACGATTGATATTTCTCTTGCCATACATTCAATTTATTCATCGATTCCCATTGACTAATCATATCCCCCGCACCTTTCTTTAGGCCATTCGACGCTCATTGAAAGGGGAGAAAGATCCCAAATCCCATCATCATCATCATCACCACCATTTGTCTATCACTCCCAAGTCCGCCATTGCGATTCTCCCGCCCAAGAAGGTACGTACACAGTATGTTTGATTTTGGCTTGTGCTGCGCACCTTGTCCGTTCCACTCTCTCTCTCTCTCTGCTCCGGCCAACGCCCGCCCACTCCCCAATCTTTCCTTCCCATGCTGTCTCCACAGTCCACACCCCATTCCTGTTCTTTTCCCTTTTTTATGCTTTGTCACTATTTTTGACTCTTTTACATAACTTAATCTTACATCTCCCTCCCCCCCCCTTTTGTTACCCCTCCTTCTTTTGGTTTCTTCTTCCATGACTACCTGGTCCCGATCGCTTGTGCTTGTGGGGTGTGGCATTGATTTGTTTTCTTTCGCATCCGCCCTTGGGTTTACCGGCGTCAACTTGGTCAAATCATTAGCTCGTAAACAGCTGCTAACTCTACATCCCTGTTTTGCGCCTAGGTTATCAAAGCGCTCTTTGATTACCAACCGGAGCCCGGGAACACACAGGAGCTTGCGTTCAGCAAGGGAGACTTCTTTCACGTTATCAGCAGGGAGGACGATCAGGATTGGTACGAAGCGTGCAATCCCCTCATCCCTAGTGCCAGGGGGTTGGTTCCTGTGTCTTTCTTCGAAGTCATCGGCAAGAACGAGAGAGATAGCGTCGGCTCCGTCGATCTGTTTAAAAAGAAAGAACCGCACGACTCGGGATTTTCTGATCGCGCCGCATTCCCCGCCTCCGATTTTGTCCACAGCCCGCCCCGATCATCGTCGCAGCTCAGGATGTCGGCGTTAGGGAAGGGCTCGAGCCCTATGGTCTACGGTATCGTTCAGTACGACTTCCAGGCTGAGCGACCCGACGAACTGGATGCGAAGGCCGGCGAGGCCATCATTGTGATTGCTCAATCGAATCCAGAGTGGTTTGTCGCCAAACCTATTGGTCGCTTGGGAGGACCTGGCTTGATTCCGGTCTCATTTATCGAGTTGCGCGATATGCAGACTGGCCAAGCGGTGACCGACCCGCTCGAGGCCGTCAGGCGCGCCGGCGTGCCCAAGGTGGAGGAATGGAAGAAGATGACGGCCGAGTACAAAAACAGCAGCATCACCTTGGGCAAGATTGAGGGCAACGGCTCGTCGTCGATGCAGTCGGTTACATCAGGCGTAGACCGGATGTCGATCGGCCGGCAGAGTACCAGCCAAATGAGCCAGAACGGTCACATATCTGTGAGTGAAATCATCGCACAACAGTAAAGAACAAATCACTAACCTGGGCGCGGCAAAGGCGTATCACAACCGCAATACAAGCAAAAGTTCTCTCGTGCAGCAAGCTTCCCACCAGTCCTCACAAAGCTATCACCAACCTCTCATGGCGCCTATCGCCGCCTCAATTCCCCGCTACTGCTTTGACAACGATAAATATTGGTATATTATCGAGGCCAAGATGGAGGATGGCCGCTGCTGGGAGTTGTCTCGCTACTACCACGACTTTTACGACTTCCAGATCGCTCTTTTGACTCAATTCGAGGAGGAAGCGGGTAACCGTGGCAAGCCACGCACGTTGCCTTATATGCCGGGTCCTGTCACCCACGTTACGGATGCAATCTCCAACGGCCGTCGACAGAATTTGGATGAATATATCAAAAAATTATTGGCCATGCCTCCCCACATCTCCCGCTGCCAACTGGTTCGCCAACTATTCGCACCCCGCGCCGGCGACTTTGAGATTGATCCGAGCGCATTTGGCGAGGACGCACGGTTCTCCGGTGGCTCGCACCATTCGTCGACGCACGAGCCCTCGCGCAGCGTATCGCGGCAGTCTTCGCAGGCTCCGATCGCCGTGCATACTGAGCGCAACTCTCACCAACGAGGGCAGCCGTCGCTGTCTCTTGGCAACGGCAACCCTCCTCCCATGAACCGCCAACCCAGCTCGCTTACTCAGGTTTCTACCACCTCGAGCAGCGGCGCCATGAAAGTCAAGGTGTTTTTCCAGGATGACTTGATCGCCATCCGAGTCCCCAGCGACATCAGTCTCCAGCAACTGAAGGAGAAGCTGATTGACCGTCTCAAGATCCAAGACGAAATTGTCGTCCAGTATAAAGATGAGCCATCCGGGACGTACGTGGACTTGGCTACTGACGCCGATCTTGACACGGCGATCTCACGAAACTCCAAACTCACATTATATGTCGGTATTGCATAGAAGCGGTGATTCTCCATTCATCCCTTATAGACCTGTCCATTCTTTCATTTCCGTTTGTCTGACCCCAACTACCTTCTTAGTTGGTGCACTGGTGTTCTGGTGTCTTTCTCTTTCTGTCCTTGGTCATCAGCCTCTGAGCGAGTGTTGTTGTTGCTGAGTCACGAGGTCGAAACGATGACAAAAATGACATGCCTGAAACGTTTATGCCATCATGTACCCTCTCTGTTTTCCTTTGTCCATCCAGGCCATGGCTGATTGTGTCCTCCATACCCTGATTGTGCGTTCCTTGTTTGATCGTGTACATAAAGCTTCTTTTGCATATAATGCGAGCTACGGTAGGTGCAAACCTACTTTCATTCTTATACAATGCCAATGATTAGTAGTAAGCCAATCGGTGACAAGGGAATTTCCGCCTCCGCGGGATTACCTCAGCCCGGATCAGTTGCCGATAGCCGTATCACATGACAAGCATCGGAACGAGGCCAATTTACTTGGGTTTTCTCACGGAATACTTGTTCGCATAATTGCGCTAATTCTCGTCTTTTTCTTTCTGGTGACTTGTCAAAGACCTCCCCTGCAGTGGACTGTACATATTGCTTCTGCCACAGCATCTCTTCACGCGTACTTTGTGACATCTGTTCCGGCCGGGATTCTTTCGTCCCCGCTTTTGTCCCTCCGCCGATTGTTTACCGACCGGGCAACCTCGGTCGAAACGAAGCGAAGCGCTTTCCACGTTTCGCACCGCGTGCATGCGCTTAACGATCGCTACGAAGCGTTCTTGAGCCTTTTTTCTTCTGTTCGATCTTTTTTCTTTTTTGGCAGTCTTTACACCCATGAGTGGCTCGTCTGCGAAACTCTGCGCGGACTACTTGCCCGGCGCACTGCGGTCCCGGGGCCTTGTCCTGCGTCGCGCCGCTCCTGCTCCGCGGGAAGGAGGAGGTGTGCGTAGAGTATGCTCTCGCTACTCTCGCCGAGCGTTTCATCATGGATCTCAGGGTGCGCGGCAATCGACGAACGTGTGGGTCAATGGTGGCTCTGATCCAGTTGACCTAATACGGGTTCAGGGTCAGTATGCGCGGAGGTTCGCGACGGCAGTCCCGGGGAAGAGCGAAGCTTCTTCGAGTGCAGCTGGGCTGCCCGGGGGTCCATTGGCCGAGTACGACAAACGGGTGCAAGAAGGTCATTTGCGGGATGATCCTTATCAGAGACGTAGGTTTCTTCTTCCTGGGTTGGCGGGCGAGAGGTAGGAAAGTGTTTCTAACGCGGTCATGATTCATACCAGAAATCATCGAAAAGCTGCAAGACCTCTACGAACGACTGGCATCCTACCACCCGCCTGCGGTGATCCACCCCAGCCCGGAGTCTCTCGATCCCACGCCCAAGTCGTCTTCGTTCTTCGGCTCGCTCTTTGGGCGCAACAGCGGCACCACGAAGTCGGAATTGACAATTCCCGCATCCCTTCCTAAAGGACTGTACATGTATGGCGACGTAGGGTGCGGCAAGACCATGCTGATGGATCTGTTCTTCGAGGCGTTGCCGGCCAACATTCGGGCGAAGAACCGTATCCATTTCCACAACTTCATGCAGGATGTGCATAAGCGCATGCATGTGGTGAAGATGAAGTACGGGCATGACTTTGACGGGCTCCCGATTGTGGCAGCGGACATCGCAGCGCGGTCGAGTGTCTTGTGCTTTGATGAGTTTCAGTGCACGGACGTGGCAGACGCGATGATTCTGCGGAGGTGAGCGAACAATCTGCCTTGGTTTGCCGGGCTTCGTGTACTAAAAACAACGGTCATTTGCAGACTCATTGAGCACCTCATGTCGCACGGCGTGGTGATCGTCACCACCTCCAACCGCCACCCGGACGATCTCTACAAGAACGGCATTCAGCGCGACTCCTTCATCCCATGCATCAACCTCCTCAAGACCGCCCTGCAGGTTATTAATCTCAATTCTCCGACCGACTACCGCAAGATCCCCCGCCCTCCGGCCGCCGTGTACCACCACCCGCTCGGACCGGAGGCCGATGCGCACGCGCAGAAGTGGTTTGAGTACCTTGGCGACTTCACCAACGATCCCCCGCACCCGACGACGCAAGAAGTCTGGGGGCGCAAAATCTCCGTGCCGCTGGCGAGCGGCAAGGCGGCGCGTTTCTCCTTCCAGCAGCTGATCGGGTCCGCTACGGGGGCGGCGGACTACCTGGAGCTGGTGCGCAATTACGAGGCGTTCATCATCACGGACGTGCCGGGAATGAATTTGAACCAGCGAGATCTGGCCCGACGGTTTATCACTTTTATCGATGCTGTTTACGAGAGTCGGGTAGGTGCCCCAAACCATTCCTCCAAGTTTCGTCCCTAGATTTAATGCTTATCATCTCTCCCTGAGACAGGCCAAACTCGTCCTCACCACCGAAACTCCACTCACCAACCTCTTCCTCTCCGACGCAGACGTCCGAACCACCCTCACCGACCAAACGGGCGACGACCACTCCGACCTGTCGGATGCGATGCGCATGATGATGGATGATCTGGGGCTGTCGATGCAAGCCCTCAAAACCACATCGATCTTCTCGGGTGACGAGGAACGTTTCGCGTTCGCGCGTGCGTTGTCTCGTCTCACCGAGATGGAGAGTAGGCAGTGGGTGGAGCGGGGGTTGCCTGGTTCTGCATCCGGGCAGGGACAGAGTAGCGCAGAGGATGCGAAGGAGAAGGCGAAGGAGAGAGAGGAGTTTTTGAAGGGGAGGGGAAGGTGGGCGGAGGATAATATGTAATCCTTGGCTGCCTCGGGTTTGTTTAGAAACTTTCTAGGGTACCCTGGGGGATGGGAAGGGGCAAGCTGGAGGGACAGTTTGTGAGAAGGATGTAGATCTGCATGAATGTGTGGATAGAGAGGGCACTTCGCTGTAAGTATGGTGTTGTAGATAGATAGATGCATGATATTGAGGACGCAGATATAGTTGCTATGGATTCTGTGTAAATCGATTAGTAGATTGACATTATCGTGGATGATTCATGGTTCAATTGGCTTTCCTGAATATATTCAGAAAGCGCTCTTTACAGCCTGCAGACAATAAGAAAACCCCTCTCAGAAGTGAGTTGTTTGTAGTATGTTGAGGAGCCATCATGCATCTTTCGCAAAGATGTGAGATGACTAAATCCAGGTCAGATGACATTCCATTCTACTGCAGCGATCTATATCCTTAGTTACAATTTCCCCTTTCACTCCTATCTCAGGCCCTCGAAAGTTCTATCTTCCTATGTATGTATCTATCCACAGCAAGTCAACCCTGCACACATTGTTCCACATACAACTTGGCATTTGCCCAGCCCCTCCGTCTCCAAGCTAGCAAGAGCCGACGGATGCACCACCTCCGGCTGAATTGTCGTCGAATGGACACCATACGCGTGGAAACATTCGTTGATCGTCTTGGTCAACTTCAAAAAGGCTGGGACCGAGCTATCTGACACCGTCACATGCACAGATGCTAGTGTTTTATGCTGATTCAGCTGCCAGATGTGAAGCTCGTGGACCGACAGCACGCCGCTGATCTAGCTCTTCGTGAGCGCTGGGACAACCGCACCTTGATCGAAACTCACCTTTTCCAGATCATGCTTCACGTCTTCAGCATCTACTCCATTCGGTGCGCTCTGGAGCAAGATAAGACCGGATCGTCGCACTAAGCGAATTCAGCACTCTGACTTCGGAAGAGAGAATCGGTTCGACATACCCAGTGGAAACGAGGACAGAAGGATCATGATTGAGATACCCATCGTCGTTCCTGGGTCAGCATAGTACCGGCCCTCATAGTGAGTCAACCAGATCACCAAGGCCGCGGCCATCACCCCAAGGTTGTTGGCTGCGTCACCGAGGACATGGACCAAAACCCCCATCATCCCTAGATCATGCCCGTGACCGCTTGCTTGCGCAGAGTGTAGAACGTGTTTGTGGTCGCCATGCTGTTGGAGTCAGCAACTGAAAATAGCGTGAGGCTCACTTGGTCTCTGCGCGACTGACCTCGGGACTTCCAGGCCTCTCTTGCCCGTCGCTATTTTCGGAATTTGACGCGGGAATCTCTATCATGGCCTGATCTAGATGGTCATGATCATGTCCGTGATGGTGATGCTCTAGACCTGTTATCAACCATACCCCTGTCCCAACCCAGTTAAACGTACCATGAAGGAATGTCGCGCTGATCAGGTTGAGTCCCAAGCCGATAGACCCCATGATGAACATGAGCTTCGGGTTTTCAACGCCTGTCGACATCAGCCACGGCTCAAACTGAACATGAGAGGAGACCCACGCTCAATCGATATGAATCGCTCAACAGACTGCAAGAAGACCGAGATCCCGAGCCCGAACAGCAGGACGCCATTGAAGAAGGCGCCCAGTAACTGCGCCCGCTGCCACCCGAACGAGAGCGCCTTGGGCGAGTCATCGGCTTCTGATACCTAGCAGGCATGCGATTCAGTGTCTTGGTCCCCGCTTAGTCGGTGCGAAACCGTCACATACCCAGAGAGCTAGCAGGGCAACAATGAACGATACCAAGTCGCTCAACTGCAACCATCAGCATTCGTCGTATGAAGCATATCTCTCAACGCACATAGTGAAAGGCATCAGCCACTAAAGCCAGAGAGTGTGTGTAAAATCCGACTATCGTCCCAAATGATCAGCCACAGTGAACATCGACTCCCAAGCTCGGTGTAACAGGAGAATAGGCACCTGATATTTCTGACACGAAGAAGGCAGAGGAAATTGCAATAACAACCATTAAGCGCTGAGAGCGCGAGATGTTGGGTGACATGGCCCCCCGTCCCTGTTGAGTGTAACAGCAACGAGACCGACCACGAATGACGTGGTTGTTAAAGGAGTCAGTCACGGCTGGTCAAGAACTTACCGGTCAAGCCCTGCTGCCCCTTGCATGCTCATCTGCATCTACCCTACTTACTGATTTTCCGTCAGAAATAGGCTGAGATCTGCAGATCCCACGCTAGGAGAACTTCTGGAACAGCTCAGAGGATGATCGAGTAGAGATACTATGGGGGGAATGCCAGAATTCTCTGCTGGCCATACCGCTACCTTTATAGTCTTGCAGATTCAGGGATCTCACGACATTTCGATTGCAACAACCACAACAAATCCAGTCACACATCACATGCAATATGAAATATTCCGTGTCGCGGCTTACTCTTGCCCCTGGACTGTAACAGGGCGAAAGTGGGTACTTATTGATGTGGCTTGCTCCAAGTACGTCTCTTTCAACAAGTCAAAATGAATTCAGAAGAACTAAGATGCTATCATATCTCATAACTATGTACTGATGTTAGCCACCTAGGCAGCGATTTCATCGACTAGGCCATCCAACTCTCTCTGCCAGTTTCTGTGCCGCGAGATCTGCCAGATAAATCGGTCGAGGAATCCCTTGCTGTCCCTACCAATCTCGGACGATGGCTGCAGCAGCTCCGCTGGAGAACCACGGCCGGTGACCACACCGTAACTCTCCACCACCTCACCACTCGCGGCATGCTCCACTGCGTCCAGATTGATTTGCTTCCGGATGAAGTCAACGGCCTCATTGATACCGGCAATCGGTTTAAGGTGGGCAAACGACTCGGTGATCCAGTATTTAGCTATGCCGTTCTTGGCCAAGATAGCCATGTGTTTCCCTCCAGGGACAAACACTGCATCGAACAGAGTCGATCGCATCCCCGGGAAATGGTGATCTGGGGTCACCTTCTCACCGGACTCCGCTGTGACACCCTGGCGCTGGCTACCGATGGTGAAGACGAATGCGTTCTGCTTCTGCAGAGCTTCCTTCATTTTCACATAGGACTCATAGTCGAATCCGTCTGCGATCAGAATAGCAATCCGGCGAGTCGCGATCTGTGCTTCATCCGAAAGATACTCGAGCTGACTGAGTCCCTTGGAGGTCTTGCCATGGTTCGGCTTACCGGCCTCGGTGGGTGTGTCACCGCCAACGTTCTTTGCCACGGTCTTGGCCAGCTCGAGGTCGACCACAGCCAAGCGTTCGGATAACCGCTTGTACACGATTTCCTCATCGCAGTGATCAAGCTCGAAGGAGAACGCCTTGGCCACGTGCTGCTTCTCGATGGGCGAAAGCGAGTTGTAGAAGAGCTGGGCTTGATTAAAGTGTTCATTGAACTTGTCCGACAGTCCACGAGTCTTGAAGCCCTGCTGCTTCTCGGGATAGGTGGCGAAGCCCCCTTTCTCGGGCGCGGTAGGCGGGTTGGTACTGTACCGGTTGGGCCAGTAGTTCACCTTGCCCTTGGTGATGCGGTGTTTCATGGCGCCGTCGCGGTTGACGAGGCTCATATACGGGCACACGGGGCGGTTGATAGGCAGTTCCTCCCAGTTAGGCCCCAAGCGAGAAAGCTGAGTATCGAAGTACGAGAAGTTTCTGCCCTGGAGGAGGGGGTCGTTGGAGAAGTCGATGCCGGGAACAAGATGGCTGGTACAGAAAGCTACCTGCTCGGTCTGTGTGAAGTATTCGTCAATGTTGCGGTTCAGTTCCAGTTGCCCGATGTACTGGATAGGCACCAGCTCCTCAGGCCAGATCTTGGTAGCGTCTTCGATGTCGAACTCAAAGTCGTTCATCTTCTCTTCAGGAATAACCTGGATGCCGAACTTCCATCTTGGGTACTGGCCGGCGTCGATGGCATCCATGAGGTCCTTGCGATGAAAGTCGGGATCCTGCCCAGCGATCTTCAGCGCTTCATCCCATACCAGGGAGTGAACACCAAGCTCGGGGTTGAAATGGAACTTCACATAGTGACGCTTGCCTTCGGCATTGACGAGACAGAAAGTGTTGACACCGAAGCCCGACATCATACGATACGACCGGGGAATTGCGCGATCGGACATGACCTGGGCGGATCGTCAGTATATGTCCTCAGTCCTCAAACACACATTAAGGAGGCATCGTACCCATTGTTGCATATGCGTGGTCTCGGGATGGAGATACTGAAAGTCCCAGAAGTTGTTGTGAGCCGACTGACCCTGAGGGATCTCGTTGTGAGGTTCCGGCTTGACGGCGTGAATCACATCCGGGAATTTGATCGCGTCCTGAATGAAGAAGACGGGCATGTTGTTGCCGACGATATCCCAGTTACCCTCGGCGGTATACATCTTCACGGCGAACCCGCGAACATCCCGCACGGTGTCCGCGCTACCCTTGCTACCTTGCACGGTCGAGAAGCGCACGAACACGGGCGTCTCCCGGGAAGTGTCCGTCAATACCCCGGCTGTGGTGAGCTCGGGAATAGCCTTGTGCAGGGTGAAAGTACCAAAGGCGCCAGCGCCTCGGGCATGGACTACACGTTCGGGGATACGTTCATGATCAAAGCGCATGATCTGATGATCAAATCAGGACTCCTCTCTGCGCAGTAAGCTTAGGTTGAGCGACTCACCTTCTCCCTGGCAATCGGATCCTCCAACAGCGAAGGCCCCGTCCTCTTGGAGTCGGCTACACGAAGCCAGTGATCCGGGTCGGAGATCTTGATGCCATAGTCGGTCGTCATGGGCTGACTGCCCTGGTCACTCGAGAGGTCGACGGTATCGCGCGCGAGATCCTCCTGCTTCGCCATGTTGTATTACTTGAGGGTGTGTGGTATCGATGTGTGTCTATGTTACTGACTCAACAAGAGAGAACCATTCACGCGTACCCAAGTACCCCTTATATACTACCCTCTCGTCGCTCAGCATTAGCCCTACCTCCGCTCCACCGAATTCCAACTCTCCCATTTCTAATCACATTGACTCAGCTCCTGCTTCTAGAATTGTGGCGGTCCCACGAATGATGCAAGCATTCCAGCGAGAAGTAGTGATCGCCCAGTAATGATCGAACAGTTCGAACCCGAGAGAAAACCGGGCCCATCGACTCGTTCGCCGGGTTTGGCCCAGCTCGGCGGGTGATGATGTCAGTCAGGGACCAGGACCCCGGCCCAAACCGGTTTGGTCTGTTGCTGTTGAACTGTTTTTCCGAGGGGGTTCGAGAGCGTACTCCGTAGTCTACTTAGCTTCAATAGGACCAAAGCTTGTATTCACTGTCCGGGTGAATGCGTAGGCATCCATCCATCTAGCGCGTTCTAGCTCGTGGGGGGTGGGTGGTTTGTATTTCCGAGGGGGCGGGAAGGGGATGGATGACGTTCCTTGGATTCGATTCGGAGACTTTCGACCTCGTCTTGCTATCGTAGACACAGTAGTATGTGAAGTATGGACAGTCCTACCAAACTGGATCCTTGCAGCGATTGAATAGCTTTCCTTGTCCCTTGAGGTTACGCAGCTTTGGTTGTTGGTGATGCTCAAGTCACACGTGACTGTGGTGGAAAAGGCGTACAGATGGACGACCCCCGGCAAAGACCCACTTGCATGAGTGCCTCAGGTTGCGAAGTATTTACACCGTCCGACTGGATGATACAATAGGTTTATGCCCAAGCCCAGATCAAATAAGCATGGACTATTGAAAATGAATGAACCAATCGGTGTCTGCATAGTCAGAGCAATGCTGAAAAACTTCTGTGAGGGTTTCTCTGTGCACCTTTTCCCGATCATATTACTACCAGGCCGACCTGGTACCCAACTTACCTGGATTTTCTCTTACAATTCATTAGCTGCGATGATCCGTAATCCTATGCAAGTTTATCAATTTCAACAAGAAGAAAAGTGAAGGTGATACTGTTATCCTGCAACACCCTAGTGAAGGCACTGGAAGTTCTGATCACTATCTCAGGCATGGCTTGTATTTCCATATTGCAAGCTGGTAAAGAAAAAGGCAACGCTCTTGCTTCTTGAACTGTATCAGAATCAAACCAACCACGCACCCATGTCTGGGCCAATCTTCTGAACGACAGTGGCTAAGACCTGGATGGTGTGGCGTTCCTCACGGGTCTCGTCTCCTCAAACTACATGTACGCAGGCATTGACGGAGTCCTGCACCTGGCGGAGGAATGCAGAGACGCAGCGCGGGTGGTGCATCGCGCGCTGCTCAGCACGCTCGTCATCGGCGTCGGGACCTCCTTTGCCTTCCTAGTAGCGATGCTCTACTGGACTGACGATCTTGACGCGGTGGTCGCCTCAGCCACTGGGTGCGTCTGTCCACTTTCTCTGACGCGCTCAATGTCAATCTAACAATGCACCGTCCCGCAAGCGTCACCTTTTATGAACTCTGGTACCAAGCCCGACGACAGCTGCGACGGTGTTCATCGTCCTGCTCTGCCTGGCCGCGGTCTTTGCCCTGGTCGGCGCGCAGGAGACGGCCTCGCGGCTCACCTGGTCCCTGGCCCGCGACAACGCCCTTCTCGCCAGCAAGCAGATGAGCCGAATCCACGCAACCCTCAAGGTGCCCGTGTGGGCGCTTGTCTTCAACTTCGCGGCCATGTTCATCATCGGCTGCATCTACCTGGGCTCCTCGTCAGCGTTCAGCGCCTTCATCGCCACGGGTCTCGTTCTGCAACACGTCTCTTACGCCTTTCCCGCAGCCCTGCTGATGGTCCGCGGCCGCGGTGAGACCTGGCTTCCACCGACACGGTCTTTCCGACTCCCCGGTCCGATTGGGTGGATTGCGATTCTCGTAACGAATTTGCTTTGCTGTGCTGGTGTTGGTGTATTATAGTTTCCCGACGGCGATACCGGTGACGGCGGGAATATGCGTGAGTGGTCCACCTTGTTGTTGTTCGGTCCAAAGCTGACGATCGGCCTGGGTGTCGATTACAAGGCGGCCGTGCTGGGTCTGATGGTGGTTGTGGCGGTAGGCAATTTCGGATCTCAAGCGAGGCAGCGCTATCGGGGACCGAGGCTCCATGGTTTGCGGTAAATATGGTATTCAGCCTGTGAATCTGGCGACCATGGTGTTTGTTGGGTTGTGACAGCGAAATAATTAGCAGCAGCTCACAGTCGGGGACGAATTAGCCAAACTGGATCAACACCCGTCTAAAATCGCTGAACAAATAGACAGAAGCAAGATTTGTTTCACCACTTGCATTAGTTATCAGGATCATCCACGTAGATATCGCACTGATATTGTTGGCGATAAGGGATATCCCTCTCGTAGTGGGCGGAATGATTCCGTCAGGGTGGCTTTGGATGCACTTGACAGCCTCTCTCGCGATAAGCCACGATAGGCAGGTGCTCGCGAATAGTGGGGAAGATAACTTGAATGGAAGAAGACATCCCCACCAAACATCTTCCCCTCTCGCTCGGAAAATGCCTGTCATGCCTGTCATGTCTGTTGGGTGTATTAGTTTCAATGATGCCGTGGCTGGTCCGCGGGAAGCCGTGCTATAATTGAGTTCACTTCCCCAATTCCACTTCATTTCACTTCTTTCTCTTCATACTCAGCTTCAACCATATCCCTGCAACATGCCGCTCCCCTGGGAGATTCAGGCCCAGAAAGCCAAAAACATCCTCGCCAACTCCATTCCTCAACAATGGCTCATCCCCGCAGACAAGCTGCCTCCAGCAGACGAGAAGAACGTCGAGGACTTCCCGCGCAAGAGCGGGCTGTTCTCGGAGCACGAGCTGGCCATCACTGAGATGTCCGCCACGGATTTAGTGCGTGACATGGGCTCCGGAAAGCTCACGGCCGAGGAGGTGGTCAAGGCATTCTTGAAGCGTGCCGTGGTGGGACACCAATTGGTTCGTATCTCGCCTTGGGCCGATGTGGTACAAGCACTAACACCGACCGCCACAGCTCAACTTTGCAACGGAATTCCTGGCAGACAGAGCGATCTCGCGAGCCAGAGAGCTGGATCAATACTTCAAGGATACTGGGAAGCTGGTTGGTCCGCTGGTAAGTTTACCCTGCGCTAAAGGAGAGAGGCAACTGACAGTCACAGCACGGAGTTCCAATCAGCGTCAAGGAGCACATCGGGATCAAAGACCTGACCTGCAACGGCGGCTATGTGGCCTGGTATAAGCGGATACCCTCCGAGTGAGATTCAGTGACTAATCCGGACAGGGTCGATGATATTGCCACCGAGGATGCGCTTCTCTTACAATGCCTCCAAAAAGCCGGCGCTGTGTTTCACGTCCGCACAAATCAACCGCAATCCCTCATGGTATTCCCTTCCTCTTCTGATCTGTCATAACATACTGACTGGGTTAGCATCTCTGCTGCAGTAACAACTTGACTGGCACGACACTTAACCCATACAACCGCACGCTCAGCCCGGGCGGGTCCTCGGGGGGGGAGGGCGCATCCACGGGGTTCAAGTGTGCCCCTTTGGGCGTCGGCACAGACATCGGTGGCTCGATCCGCTGTCCCGCTGCATTCTGCGGCTCGTATGGTTTCCGTCCGACGGCCCTTCGCAATCCAATGCTAGGCATCAAGGCACCGGAGCCGGGCCAAGAAGCGATCCGCGGCGTTGTTGGCCCTCTTGCCAGTCAGAATGTCGCGGATCTCGAACTATTTCAGCGGGCCGTTCTCGATCAAGAACCCTGGGAGATTGATACATCGCTGCCCCCAGTGCCCTGGCGACGCGTGCAGCCTACCAAGGAGATGACTGTCGGGATCATGTGGGATGACGGGTAAGCTTATCATCACACGACCTTGAGCAGACTGCCAGATCGCGTGTGGGCCATGCTAATCATAATGATTGCACAATTAGTATTGCTCACCCCCATCCTCCAGTCACCCGAGCACTCAAGCACGCCAGATCCAAGCTTGAAGCAGCCGGCGTCAAAGTCGTGGATTGGG
The DNA here is from genome assembly GCF_003184585.1 of Aspergillus saccharolyticus JOP 1030-1. Lineage (NCBI taxonomy): Eukaryota > Fungi > Ascomycota > Eurotiomycetes > Eurotiales > Aspergillaceae > Aspergillus > Aspergillus saccharolyticus. Next base: position 531,222 of record NW_020290618.1, read on the forward strand.
AACCCTACAAGCACGACCACGGCTGGGACATCATCGTAAGCTTCCTCCTACACCGCTACGTATACCTCTCACGTGTTTTGCACTGACAATCGAAGTCCAAAATGTACTTCCCCGACGCAGCCCTCCTCAACCGCAGCATGATCACCGCCTCGGGCGAACCCACCCTCCCTCTGACCTCGTGGGCTTTTAAGTATAGCCAACCTAATCCCCTCACAATTGCGGAAACCTGGACCCTGAACACCCAGCGCGATATCTACCGTGACGAATACCAAGCTCTGATGCGGTCCCGCGGAGTAGACTTCATTCTCTGCCCGGCGTACGTTGGCGTCGCCGCCGTGATGGGCGAGAGCCACTACTGGAATTACACGGCCATCTGGAACATTCTGGATCAACCAGCTGTAGTTTTTCCAAGCGGGCTGTCTGTAGGGAACGATGAGCTCGAGGATACAGAAGAGGGATACGAACCGAGACTGAACGGTGTGGATGAGCGGGAATGGATGAAGTGGAAGGTTACCGGAGCGAAACGGTATGAGGGCGCACCGGTGGGGTTACAGTTAGTTGGAAAGCATTTCAGAGACGAGGAGACGTTGGCAGCAGCGAGGTTCGTGAGTGAAGTTCTGCTGCCTGGTAGTTGAGACATTCATGTAATATGCTGGATTGTTGCTGGCTAGTTATTGGTTAGTGCTATAAACAAATCCTATGACCGTCATGATTAGTTATCGAAGACACTCCCTGACTAAACTCTCAAATGGCTTGAATATAATCTGGGGAAGAAACACCAATTTCATCAGAATCCTACCTGTCCGGGTTTTGTTTATATTCTCAAGAAGGAATCTGTTTCAGTGCATCTTATATACTGTATGCGACCCTTTACTTCTATATCTATTGATCTCTGAGTGTTGCAGTAACATATCAGTGCTTTATCTTCTAGTTTTCACTTGACCATCACATCCAAGAACTTGATAGTGACTGTGAGTACCAGAGCATCACATCTCACTTCAGCATCGATGCAGAGACTATTACAAAGCATAGTACACTCTCTCTGCGTCTGCACGAGCAGGCTACTACTTCTGATCTTGCAAGGAGACAGTATTCCACCACCTCATCAAGCAGATGAATAACCAACAATCCTCGAAGAACCGTCCATCCCGACCAACTTCACCGAACCATTTTCTCCAGCCTCCTCCACAAACGCAAAAGACACAAAACCTCTGCCCTCTTCACGAAGCACAATCAGCAGTGACCCCTGCAAGAACAGCATTAAACAAGCAATGCCTCAATTCACCATCTCTCAAATAAAGGACGGTCTCGCGTGGCAACCACTGCTTCCTTCACCCTCAAAGAACCTTCCCAATTGGGTAATTGCCCCCTCTACACAAAGAAAATCTGCCACCGCACGATGAAGACCTCCGGCTAGAAGGACATCACAATGAATGGCCCCCCTCTATGAGCCTCTCACTCATAAAGCTGTGGCTAGGGTCGTCGAGTCTGCCGTCGCATCTGGCTCGTCCCCGTGCAGTTGACGGGGCTTTTATTTCTGTCACCACGGATACGACTACAATTACGACTGCGATCACTGCTATCCTTCCTACCAGTCTGGAGGTTATAATCTGTCAACTCACTTGTCGTCGACTCCTCGAGTTCCGATTCCATTGATAATACCCATACCGTATGATCACAGTGTCGAGATGAGGGTGAGTAGAGGTCCAAGCGGCCTCACGCCGAAGGCGAGGGTTTTTTCGCAACGCCAGCAGCAGCAGCAGCAGCAAGAGCAGCAAGGCCAGGGGCAGACTCAGACTCTCCAGGCAAGGCGAATGAGCCTTCATACCCCGCCTGTTGCTGCGACGCCTTCTTCCTCTACGCTGCGCAAGTCCTACCCTACCGCTACTGTGTCAACCTCTCGCAGCAGGCTCTACGAAGGGACGATCTCCTCGCGATCCAAGATGGTGGGAGCAGCGGCAGCAACAACGGCAGCAAGAAGGGCATCACTAGCGCCGGCGCCGCTGCCAGCACAAGGGTCCAGAAGAGCCTCGGGCATGACCCCAACTCCACCGAGAAGAGTACGATGGACGGGCAAGTATGAGAACCTGCGCGGTCAGGGCGACAGAGAGAAGCCGTCGTCGTCGCCGCCGCCGCCGCCGCCGCCGAAACCCACGAAGAAAGAACCGGTCGACCTGCGTGCGCAGGGCAGGGCTCCGAACCGGGAATCTCCGAGGAAGATCGAGCGAGGACCCCCAATTCCACAACCACCAGCTCCGCCCAAGATCCAAATCACACGAGCCCCAAACTGTGGCAAAAGTCGTCAAAGCTCTGCCGTCAGGGCCAGCCTTACTGTCCCTGCTCCTGTCCCTGCCCCTCCAGAAAAGACAACAGCCGCAGCAACGGTAACAACACAGTCCCAAAACTCAACCCTAAGCCGCCACGCACAACCACAACCGCAATCAGAATCACAGCAAACCAACCTTTTAGAAGCAGACCCCACCCCCAAAGCACGACGCAAAAGCTTCACCCACACCCGCATCCCCTCCCTGCCCTTCATCGTGAAAGCCCTCCACCTCGACCGCCCCCGCCTCATCGCCCGTGCCTCCTCCTTTACGCGGGTCTGGGAAGCCCAGCCCTCGGTGTACTGGCTCGGCCGCTTCGTAACCCTGACCAACGCGTTCCACTACGAGGACGCCTTCCAGCAGCCCGACGTGGCCACGGGGTTGGGATGCTGTCGAGCTACTCGCGGCCGCTGAGCGACCCCGTGGACGGGGACTTGGTCGGGTACCGCGTCAAACGGGCGTTCATGGTGCTGGAGAATGTGTGCGTAACGGACGAGGCGAGTGAGAGTCTCCGACGGTTTCGGGGGGAGTATGTGGCCATGTATGGGGATCGATGGATGTGCTGAGTAGATATCACGGAAGTCATTAGATTGCAAGGTGAGTTTGCTTGGTGGGTTGTAACTACGGCATACTTAAGGACGGTTGATTCAGTGAATTGTAAACCACGGCATAAGACTAAGTAGTAAGGTAGGTGGAGTATGTGGATGAAAATTGCCGGAAGGTATTTCATTTTTCGTGTTTGTGTGTATCCTCTGCTTTCGTTTTGAAAAAAAAAGGCCTATGTTCACACGATTAGACTGCCCGTGTGATAGTAACCCCGTCCCCATAATCTTCGGCGTTAGGTTGAAGTCTGGTTTTGCATGAATATATTCCACTAAGTATGTTACAGTACATTTTTCCTGGAACCCTGTCTATCATCTCTCGTATTCGATAATCCCATCCGAGTGTCAGGTAATCCATGAACGCCAACCCAAGACCATACATACCTCACCTCGCGCAGCGGCAACACCCTCCACCGCAGTAATAATTTTCCTTCTCACTTCCGACTCCGCAAAAAAGCCGCCACCTGCTCATGCCTCGTCACAAAAAACATGCGCTTCCGGTCCGACTTCCACACCAGCACGCCAATCTCCTCGGCGTACCGACAGGGGGCCTCGTACTCGGCGAGGCTGACAAAGTCCTTGAACAGGAACCCGGCGGTGGCCTGCACGCGATCGCGCTCCAGCTGCCACAGACGGATCTGGTCGACGACCGTCGGCGGCAGAATGGATGGCGGGATGCCGGCCTGGTTGGAGGTGGAGCGGGAGGTGTTGTGCTTGCGCATCTGCGGGTGGGCGTGGGTCGAGAGGTAGGAGATGATCTGGTCGGCGGTGATGCCCATCTCGACGGCGCGGCGGATCGACTGGCGTGTGATCTTGCCGGTGATCAGATTGGGGAAGCGGTACTTCAACGTCGTGAAGAGCGCGATGAGCGAGATCTGCAGTGGCGACGAGGTGTATGCGTACAGCCGGTAGTTGGTTTCGATGATGATGAACCCGGTGCCGGCTTTGTTGCTGTCGTTATTGGGAGAAGAAGAGGAAGTCGGCGAGGGCTCGCCCGTGGGGTTGCCGGACAGGGCTCCGGAAATGGGGTTGCTCAGGGCGCTGGAGTCGGAGGTCAGCGTTGTCGCCAGCCGCGTCGGGTAGAAGTGCGCCGCCTCCGGCGACTCCTGGTAGACAATGCCGAAGTCGGCCAGGTCGGACAGCGTGCGGAGCTGGTTGGAGGTGAGGTGGCGCTTTTCGTACGCCTGGCCCAGCTCCAGGCTGCTCAGCAGGAAGACAAACGAGAGCACCTCGACGCTGTCCATGCCGATCGCCTCGGCGCTCTCCACGTACAGGATCAGGATGTGCCACACTTGCGTGCTGACGTCCTGCAGCACGAAGGCGAACCCGTCCTTGGTGATGTCCACGCGGCTGCTGCGGATCTCGACCAGGTGGCCCGCCTGCAGCAGCTGCTTGACCCCCTTGCTCAGGTTGACATCGCGCTGAATCCCGAGCCCGCTGGTCCCCACCATGTAGCCCAGCACGCCTTCCCACTGCCGCCGCGCGTATTCGTCCAGATTGGCGATGGAGATCGCCGGTGCGTCGGCAACGACCCCGAACGACTGGATCTGCTCCGCTCCGGTGAGCGCGTGTCGCAGCGAGGCGGCGAATGGGTTGGTGACCATATAGGCGCGGACGTTGTTGGCGATGACGGTGTTGGAAAGGATATGTAGTCTGCCGAGGATCGAAAGCGCATTATCACGTTCCCTTGTCCAGATTGTTATTTAAGCAATTCCAAGCAATCGTCACGAACAGGAAACCACCACTCACTTCAAGCTCTCAGACTTCACCCAGACCTCCAGATCCGCTGCGGGGAGCGGATCCTTGAGGTACAGCAAGGCCATCACAAAACATTTTGCTAAAGCAATCACAGACCAGTTAGAAAGAAACTTCTCCGGTGGTTAGATTTCCCTAGCATACCCAGGTCCGGCAGCATGCGCCTGAAGATGGCGAGGGCGGTTGATGGCTGCTGGTAAAGCTTGAAGAAGACCGTGCCAGGCAGGCCCTCGAGATATTCAAACGGACGAGACGATGGTGCAGCAGCCATCTTATCTGCATCAGTCACCTCTGCAGCATGGTGCGACCCACAGAGAGGGGAGGGGTGGGGGGGATAGCTAGATCGAGCTCTTCGCTGAGGCTAGAGTTGATTGACAAAGCAAAGCGTTGTCTGTTGGCGAATGTTTGAGGCGGCAAAAAGAAGCCCAGATGGTATTCCGGGGGACGAGATAAGCCGCCAGCGCAGTCCGCGGCGATGACCTCAGCGCGACTTTCTCCGGCTTATAACCGCCTATACTTTTGTCACTTTCGTCCCGCGAAACAGCTTCAAACGTCCATTTGGACTGATCTAGGTTTATCGAAAATGACCTCCTTGCGCTTTGTCAGATCTGTCAGTACCATATCTACCTCTTCCAATCCTCATCTATGTTCACAATGCTAACTGCTCGTCCTCAGGTTTGGGAGTCTTTTCGGGCCACCTCGGGGTTGGAGCCTCGGTAAGTCATTACAGACAACTCCATCCATCTCCAATGTGTCTATCGCCATTGACACCCACCGATCGTGGTGGCGTAGTCTACTAGACGGCGTAAGTCCCTCCATGTCTACATGATCGACCTCGTCTTCCCCGGGATGCACACGGCTATTGCATCCACTGCTGTACAATCATATATATCCCCCAAGAGAAACACCTCAGTCCACCTTTCACAAGGCATCAAACCACTACTAAGAGACCTCATCAGCTCCGCGTAACAGCCGCCAAGCCCGGCAAAGTCAACTTCGAACTCGACATCAAGAAAGAGCACACAGTAAGCAATTCGTTCCCGGGTCGCCGCAAGTCTGGACTAAGCACAGCAATCAGAACCGCTTGAACATCCTCCATGGCGGAACCATCGCTAGCATGGGTAGACTACCCAACCCTTGCCTTTGCCTACGTGGCGATGATACCCCCCCCCCCCCCCTTCCTTCTCGGGATACAAGCTAAACTCAGGTTTGTCTGCAGTTGACCTCGGTGGTTCCCTGGCGGTAGCCTCGCGCGGGCTTTTCGCCACCGGGGTGTCCACAGATCTGAACGGTGAGTCGGGAGTATTAGCCCAGCTTCTAGCTGACACCAGTTGATCGACGATCTGCTATAGTCACCTACCTCAGCTCCGGCGGTAAGGTCGGCGACAAGATCCTCGCGGTAAGGAAACCTTCTCCCCTCATAGGCCATGCGTTGGCTTTTCTCCGTGAAGAAAAGAGAACTAGAGTCTGAACCATTTGCAGGAAGTAACATGCGATAAATGTAAGTTCACCAACCCATCGCCGACGTCTCTCAAGCCCAGTACTGTTCGTAGCAGACTTATGTGCTGAATCATGAGCAACTCATTCATCCAGTTGGCAAAACCCTGGCCTACACCTCGATCAAGTTCCTCAACGATAAGGGCGATGTCTTCGCCCGCGGGAGTCACACCAAGTATGTATCACCTTCTTCAGGAAGAGAGCTTCAACGGCAAAAACGAAGATTAATGTGCCCCCATCCAGGTTCGTTGCCCTTGCCTGGAAAGATCCTCAGAATATTGTTGAGGAGATGGCAAAGGAGGAGAGAGAGGGAATCGCCACTTTCAAGAGCGAGGCTTAAGCGATTCTGTTTGTCTTTGTGTGAATCACGCTGCTGGGGTCCTAGATCGAAGATAGAAATTGAGACATCATAGAAGGGGAGGGGGGGTGGGCGAGGGCCCTATGTAAATACTTAGACATGTCGAAAACTTCGAGCATTAGCTGGAGAATCGAGAAACGTTCCTCGCGTATCCAGCAAAGATCCTTACAGAGCACATGTACGGAGAATATTTAAGCACTAGGGACAATTCGTTATGACTGTTGACTTTCCACTGAAGCGCTCAGTCTTTTCACATGTTCATAAATTTCGCTTTTCCAAAACACAGACCAGGGTAGTAGTTATGAGAAGTGCATACATAAGAGGCGTGGATGATGATGGGGTTGTGGAGCGGAGGTGAATTGTGATAAGGGAAGATTTTGTCGGCCAAGCTTCATCTCAAATGCCGGTGAGGGTATGCTCATGCAGAGGATCATCATCCATGTCCTCGCCGGTGCCCATCATGACCTCGTCTTCATCTATGACCTGATCCTCGTCGGCCACCTGCACGTCATTGCCAACGGCAATGTTCTCCTCGCCCATGGCCTTGAGCTTAGCCTGTGTCATCTCGAACACGTATTGTCCTAGATGCTCGACGCTCTCCATAGGGGTGCCTTCGGTCTCGTCCTGTTGCAGGCGGGTAGAGGGGAACATCTCCCCCGGGGCGAGCATGAGCTTGTCCGGACGCTGGAACAAAAGGTCGAAAGCCGGTTTGAGTTCGTAGCACGATTCAAAAACTTCGCGACGACCGAGAATGTAAAGTCCCAACCGTGCGCGCGAGAGCGCAACGGTTAGACGACGAACGTCGCGAAGGTAACCGACGGTACGCGTCCGCGTGAGAGAAAGAAGTACGTCTACAGCACCTGATCAGTATATCTTTCCACATGAGTCATATCATACAGGATGGCTTACAGTCATTTTGTTCACCCTGGTACTTGTCAACAGTTGTGACGATCTTAGGCATGCCGAACAACCCATTCTTGGCACAGCGGTGGTTCAAGACATCCTTGATCAAAGCCGTTTGACCGGCATATGTTGCAAGGATCGAGATCTTAGAAGCAGGATATCCGAGAAGACGCATGTATTGGTAAATGGCGACGGCGTATTCGGCCTCGCCCAGGTTCTGGATGAAATGGGGCGTAGGCTCTCGCTCCCCGTTGCCTTGATAATCAGGCACGTTGATGAACTGGTAGTCAAATTGAAAGCCAGCATTTGCCCGCTTGTATTCCTCAACGGTCTCAACAGTAGGTAGGTTGCCAAGCTGTTTATAGCGCCATTGGAAAAGCTCCGCGATACTTGGTCTGGCACGACCCTGCTGATCAAGCGTGATAACAGGAACCCCCAGTCTTACCAGCCGCAGGAATAAACTCTGTTCGAAATGCGCGTACTGTCTGAAGGCCATGTTTTGAATAATGGGTGAGTTCTGCAAATGATCACCACAGAGGACTACACGTTTGAGAGGAAGCTCTCCGTTCTTCATGTTCTGCAGAGCAGTGGGGATGAAGCACTCAATTTCCGTAATTTGTGCGGCTTCTTCCATGATGACGTTGTCATAGTGGAACCCTAGATCAGCAATCTCCTGGCGGCGCATGGCTGCATGCGTCGATGTCATGGCTATGATGCGTGCTTCTTTCACAAGGAGATAGTTGGCCTTGTCCTTCTGCTGACGCAGAATCTCAAACGGCCTGATGTCTTCAAGCTCAGCGAAGATCTTATCGATGTGCCGCTGGCAGCCCTTCGCCACATCGAGCACGGTCTCTTTCGGCGCGGTAGGTTCGAAGACGGGTTGCGGGGCGTTGGAGAAATAGGCATGGAAAGGGAAAACAGCGACGAGTTCCTCGCTGGAAACATTTTCCGCACGCGCCTGGTCCCAGAATTTGGCCCAGGCGGGCTGGATGTAGACGGTATTGAAGTACCCGGCAGTTTCGCAGGAATTTCCATGGGCACCTTGAGCTCCAATTGATGCTGCTAGTCGGGTGACCTCACTGAGGAAGTAATTGCGGTTTTCAAGGAACGACTCTACCCGGCCGTACTTGCTGTAGCTGGAGTCAGTTTCTAGTTCCTCCTCACCATGGCCGAGACGGAGGAGATGGCGTTCGTCAATATCAAGGGCTACAATCTTCTGGAAAAGCTGGTTCAGCGCTTGGTTACTATGCGCGATCAAAAGTGTGCGCTCGTTGGGAAAGTCGTGATAGATATTGTTGATGATCTGCGTGGCAACATCAGTCTTACCAGTGCCAGGAGGGCCGACAATAACAGTCAAACCCGGCTGCGTGCCTGACGTGATGGCCTCAACTTGCGCCGGAGTGAAGCGCACTGTGTTGAGCTTGGGGGCATCAATCGGGTAGGGACCCGGGTGTGGCGGTTTGTAAGTCGAAACGCGAAGTGACTTGGGACCCGATGCCTTCTCAGGTTGATCTTTGCGCCGCCGCTTTGTGCCCGCTGACGGCGCCTGAGAAGGTTCTTCAACATATTCCAATACATATGGAGGGCCAAAACTGGAAGTTTCGGTCGTCGAGGGCTCGATGGTTCTACCGGGGAAGCTTTCAATCAAGTGTTGCCAGTCCAAGAATGTGTCTCGGAAATCGACAGACTTCAGTCGGTTGGCTAGTTCGGTATATCGAGCTCCCGCCGGATCTCCGTAACCCAAGAAGATATCCTGAATCCAGGAGGGCAGAGCAATATCGGAGACGATCAACCTCTGCATGGTATTGAGGATGGACTTGAAGTTATTCTCTCTTCCCTTTCTCCTGGCGACAACATTGATCGATGTGTAAATATCTGGCTTTCCTCGCGCAAGTGCATCCTTGTCTGCCTTGAAAGCGCTAGGATCCAGGTTGACCAATAACTTCCGAACACGAGGTTTGTGTTTGTAGCCGTTCGATTGACCGGAAGAGAAATCCCGCAGAGGCCGACCATTTTCATCCAAGACCTGAACTATCTCCGCAGTTCGGAGGTGTGTCAGGCCGGGAGTCTCAGGCTCGCGCACTCCTGACTTCGCAGCACCTTCTGACTGCACAGCTAGAAGGAAAATAACATCATCCGGACGCAGTGAATCCCATTCCCTGCGGATGTGGTCTGCCAATCTGCCCACCTCGATAGCAATTTCAGCGCGAACAAAAGCAGGCGTTGAGGAGCCGACCTTGGGAGGAGCGACTTCGATAATGGCGGGTTTCGTAATCGGTATAGCCATCCTAGAGAAACCATCAAAGGTCAAAGTCTTACCGTCGCGACTGGCGCGGGGCTGCATCCGCTTGATGACTGATTCCATATCTTTTCGGATTTGGAAGAAAGCCTCGGAGCGGTATAGGAGGAACGAACGCCACAGAAAATCACCAGTGCTCAGGTATTGTAGATTCAATTTAGGGATAGCAAGCGGCGTGGATCCGTCATAGTTTTCATTGCGCAGTAATGCAGGATCGTAAAGATCTACCTCCGTGGGAACAATGCTGAGCTGCGATGCAGCTTCTTGAAATGTCGGCTTCCGTTCGTGAAATGAAAGGAGGATCTCCATATACAGTTGGCGGTCAGGAATGACTTGCGACTGTTTAGGGTACACGGTCCGGAAACCGAGATAGCTGCAGAGCTGCTGCAGCTCACCCTCCTCCAAAGAGGCTAATTGACCTTCTAGTTCAGAGCGCTGCTCGATAGAACCATAGTTAGATAGAGCCAAAATCATGAGCTTGTCCTTGAAGTATTTCATAGAGGTCCTCTGTAAACGTGCCAACTCCTGGCAGTGAACGTCATAAACCGACTGAGGCGACAAAGCTTCTCCAGTGAAGTCGTCAATGGCAAACAATGCGAAGTGCTTCAGGAGTCCACTCAGGTCGCGGAAGAGCGCATTTTCAGGTGAGCGGTAAAGCTGCGAGAGGCGGATCACCGCTAGCAGATTAAGATCCTTCAGAAGTGTGTTCACGTAGCGCCGGGTGGGAGGTTGGCTCTCGAGATCAATGAGGAACTCCAAAAACCGCTCACAATATCTCAGATTCTGCGCCTGGTCTTTGTCGGCACCGTTCAGCCTGCGAAGGAAATCCAACAGCATCGTATACAACCACGACCTCTCGAAGCGGATCTTCGCCTTAGCGGCTTCGTCTCCTGCATCGTACCGTTTCCCTGCCGCTCGCCATGCCTTTTTCAACCCCGGGCTCTTGGCTAATAAGGAATCTCTTGCTGCTTCGCTGGACAGGTTGTGCCAGATGGAGATGGAAACGAGCGGTGCGCATTCTTTGCGGATCAAGGTATTTTCGACGGATTGGAAAGCACTGATGATGAAGGAGACGATTGATAGTCTGGGGAACGCGTCGAGGGAGGGGTCAATGCTCATGGACAGAATTCGATGGAAGAGGTTTGAGAAATCGTCCGGGCGATCAGAGAAGACCTCTAGTCTTGCGTTAGTATGTTCTCCGCATATATTCATCCAGCATATTCCATGCTTACCCCATATCGGTAAGTGTTCGCGCTGCTTGATACTCACAATCAAGACGAGCAGCAAAACATGATAATTCGACGCATCTCCCGTGTAGGTCGGCCAGAGATACCTGGAGAATTGCGGGTTAGCGGTCCAATTTGTTCTTCCCAGCCAACTTTTCTGGTTCGGAGGGCGCATACTTCTCCAAAATGTTCAGATTCTCTAGGGTGAGAAGCGACCGAAAGCCAAAGTTCTCAGCTTCAAGGGGATCCCAGATCTCTTTTTTGATGACATCCTGCTTGACTTTGCGGGACTTGGAGCCCTGCAGCCAGTGGGACTTGGCCAGCTGCACCCAGGGACTGTCTTCCCGAAAGTCGTCCACGCTCGGTCTGGAATCAAGGCCTGGCGCCATTGGGTGACGTGTCTGGAGGCCCATTCCTAGACGTAGGGGGGAGGAGAGAGCGAGGAAGAAGAGAAGGGCGGGGGGGGGAGTGGGAGAAAGAAGGAATTGCCTTTCAACTGGGCTTCCGGGGAGGCGTGCGGTGGGCTCGCCGATGTAATTGCGCAAGTGGTCCGTTGCGGCGGGTTTGGGAAAGCTTCTGGCGCGCGCCTACCGGCCGCATCAATCCTCCAGCGGTTACGAACCCGCAGAGCCGCAGTCAGTCCCCCGTCAACCCATTCGCGCCATCATTCAAGCTTCCCCTCGTATTCATCCCAATTCCCCCTTTCCCCGCCCTTGATCGATATTTGTTGAGCCCCTCTGCAATTCAGCCTTTCTTACGTTCCATCCTCTTTGCTACTACCTTTCTCGAAAGTATGGCAGAGGTGGACGTTGGTGCGATACCCCTCTACAGAAGTTTAATCGATGAGCTCCTGTCGCGCGCCGAACATGCAAAACCCGACGGGCAGATCGAACCCCCTTTGACCGAAGCGCAACTTGGAGACTCATTCTGGCTCATTCAAGGCGAGGATGCGCAAGTTATCAAGAAGCTCGGCCAGCAGACTCAGCTCGCTGCGGTAGAGATTGCCTTCCGAGAGAAGTTCTACAGCCTTTTGGTACAGACTTCCGCGCCGGGTGCTGAGAATCCCAGCTAATGTTCAATCGCCTACAGGCTACCACTTCGATTGACGAACCTTCCTTCATCCGGATCTGGAACCTCCTCGATATCATCTCGATCTTCTCCGATAACGGTCAGACCCCTATCCTGTAGCTCGCCCCGACGATGACCCTGACTGTGTTTAGAACAATGTGAGCCTGGCTTGATTTTCTGGTTGATTGAAGAATTGCTCGACAGCCAGACCATTGATGGATGCCGCAAGGTGTTTGACTACCTGGAGTCGCGAAGAGAGCGGAACACAAAAGTAAGGCGTGATCTCTCGATTCAACTGGTTTTCTTGCGTGTGTTGACGGCTTCGAAAGAAACATTTCAAGCAAAAAAACTTGATTATCCTAAGATCCTGCAACGAGCTACTACGGAGGCTCTCGAGGGCAGAAGATACCGTCTTCTGTGGACGTGTGTTCATTTTTCTATTTCAAAGCTTCCCACTGGGAGACAAGAGTGCCGTCAATCTCCGGGGTGAATACCACACAGACAATGTCACGACTTACGATGAGATCGTCAAAGCCGCCGTCAGAGAAAATGAAGATGGCGATGTAGAAATGTCAGACGACAAGGAAGCAGAAGCGCCCAAAGAAGAACTTGAGCCTTCTGGCGCTGCAGCTAGTGACTCGCAATCTATCGTGCAGGAAACCCCTAGCACGCCCAAGGTGATCATCTCCAAGGCCAAAGAGGCCTCTGGAGACAAGGCGGTCGACTTGGACGCCCTCTACCCAATATTTTGGAGTCTGCAGGCCTACTTCTCCGCCCCGACCAAGACCTTCGACGCGCAGCACTTCATGGCCTTCAAATCCGGGCTTGAAGCTACACTCGCCGCCTTTAAGAGCGTGGACACTGATCTTGAGACATCTAGCAGCGTAAAAGCCTCGGAAGAGCGCAAGTCTAACAAGCGCAAACGAACCGCAGATGGACAGGAGATCGCTAGCAGCTTCAATCCGAAGTACCTAACAAGCAGGGACTTATTTGACCTTGAGGTACGTGGCAGCGCCAGCACTACCGAGCGATTTGAAACAACCTGACATTATGCCGCAGGTGAACGATACCGCCTTTCGAAGACATGTGCTTGTTCAAGCCCTCATCCTTCTGGACTTCATGCTGTCTCTGACCGCAAAATCCAAGGCTAAGCTTGCCGATTTGACGAACAAGTCGGTGTTGTACGGCTTTTTGCTAAGCGAGGAAGATGTAATTCCGCCCTTTTTCCCACATGCCCGATACTTTCCGCACGGTTGCTGACATTCACAGGCTAAATGGGCGGTTAAAATGCGGAAGTCCATAGAGGAGTACTTGCAAGAAGGTGCCGGAGGCAAGTTCTACTACCGGATGGTGGACACCGTTCTTTCCAGAGACAAGAACTGGGTGCGATGGAAAGCAGAAGGCTGTCCATTGATTGAACGGCCGGCTGTCTCTGTATCCGATTACATCGGAGCTCGTGAACATGCAACTAAGTCGTATGCAAACAAACGCCTCCGCCCTTCGCCTATGGGTTCGCTTAATCTCCAGTTCCTCTCCGAGGGGGAATCCTTGGCGGGCTTGGAGAGGTTAAAAGATTCCGAAAGGTAGGCGCTTCAATTTGTCTGAGCATTTGGCTAGCAATATGCTGACGTGAACATGTAAGGTTCTCGGTTCCTGCTGCGGATGCACTTATGATGAGTATCATGGACGACGAGTTAGACTTCGACACTGCTCAGACGAAAGAGGAGAAAGATTACGCTCTGCGGTCCAAGGCGAGCAAGACGTGGCGCATACTACGGCTCTCCGCAAAAAGCAAACTTGCAGCATTTGACAAGATTGAGGACGGCAAAAACCTGAAAATTCTCTTCGCCACGGCCCAGCCATCTGATGGAACGCCCCAGACCCTTGAAGGGACCCCTCAAGCTTCAGATGTCACGGCGTTGGGGAAGCCGTCGACAGAGGACGAATCCGCTGAGCCGGGACAAGACCTTGGGACCACGAACGCTGAGGTTGGGAACACAACCGTCGCCACCGAGGAGACTCTGATCAACCCCAAGGACGACGCAATTGCGCCAGACACTAAGGTGATGTGAAGAACGCCACGTATTCGCATGCACGGAGTAATTGGGTATTGAACCCATCTGTGCTTGAGTGTGATTGGCGCCCTCTGAGCCGATTGCTACGATCTTACCTCTGCTTTGGGCTTTGTGGCTGTATGCATCCATATCACCACGCTAGTTCTGCGAATTGGGGTGGGCAGAGGCGATGGGTAGCCATCAGCAGCATCCGTGTCCATGAGCAACGAGAGGTACACTGGCCTTCAAGCCACCAGCCATCAAACATGTGCATTGCATTTCTGGCCCTGGGCCAACTGGGCTAGCGTCAGCCAGGACTGACATGAAGATAGTGAACAAGCAGGTGACCGATCGCATGGAGAAGCCGGTTCTTGTCACAAGGATTTGGGAAATTACGGCGGGGGGTGTGGATGCGCTGATTGGCCTTCTGAGGCTCGCTGCCGGTGTTCTTCCGGGTCGTCAAGGCACAGTAAAGTACCAGTTATTACCATACATTGGGTTAGCTTAGGCTGGGTGAGGTGATGTGAGGTGGCCTGGAGCTTAGGAAGATGATGGACACTCCCAAGTCATGCGTCCCCCCATCTTACCTGATTCTTGGATGGCCCTTAACCTGTTCGAGGCACTCCTCCTAGCCCTGTGGCAACAGTGCGGCTATACACTGCGTGGTTGGACTGCTTCTTGTTTCTTTCCAGCTGTGCGGAAGGTCACGCGCCTAATCGCCCCTACTCGCCCCTAGCCCTTTGCTTGTACCGCCGTTGGCAGAGAGGAGGGGCTGGCTATGACACTTCTCATAGGTGATTCGGCCGAGTTTAACATGTCTGAGGCATGTGGCCACAGCACTGAAGGTAGGGAAAGGACAAGGAAGGGGGAAGGTGGGCTGCTGAAAGACAAGAATAATGCAGCCCACCGGAGATTGAAGGTTCTTCAGACATCCACTGGAGCCCTAATGGGGAACAATCTCCTGGCGGTTCGCGAAATGAAGGTTCGAAAGATTCTGGGAGAATATCTGCAAGCGGCCGAATCGGGATCCTCTCGGTGATAGAGGTAGACAAAGCACGAATCAACGATCTTTTGCTTAGATGATAGTGATGGCCCAATCGTTTAAGCTATGGGGGTTAGAAATTCTTCGACGATCAACAACTCTAATTACCTGGAGAGTTCCTGCGTCATTCGTCAATCATCAAGCTCGGTCCCGTTGTTCGGAGGGGCGAGGATTGATAATTAGGCGGGATGCTTGACATAACCGACCGGTCACAGCATGGGATAAGTGTAATTGTCTTGTTCCGAAAGTCATGCGAGATTGCAGTATCATGGCTGGGGCCAATGCGCATCAATTTGTAACTCGAAGTTTTATGAGATGCCCCGCTTTTGTTCATTTAAAGCTCGATCCATAGCTTGCTTGGTTTGGTATAGTAAGCAGTAAACTTTCGCGAACGGTGGCATTTGGTCTTTAATCACGGTAGGATGAGAAGATTCTAGAGGCTTTCCAACTCGTTAACGTGTCTGTAGTGATAACGTGAGAAAGATGTACTGTAGTGTGGTCAAAAGGTAGGTGCGAATGAAGCACCGCTTGAAGTTATGTCGTCAGCGTGTAAGTATTCCGTACGTACACGCTTGTGCTGTACCTTCCTGTTTGAGAGCGATTGTCGACTGCCACATTGCAATTGTTAAACTCTGCTCCTTTATATGTATTCGGCCGGGAAACTTATGCTGGGAAGGATAATGATGATCATTTACAGAGGACGGAGTACTGTGTAGTAGACGTAATCGTAGGGAAAGGCAGTCGACGATCTTGTGCGACACAGACATTGGATCGACTGTCCTACAATCGGTAGATAAGGGTTACGATACGGGATGCCACGCGCTTACCGGCACACGTTGCTGGGAGCCGACAAAGCCGTTCATCGTTAATTCACCTGTCATGGTCGTGGGTCAGGGATGTCTTGAACTCTGTACTGACAGGCCCTCCACAGCTTGAACCCCCCCTGTCAAGGCAAGCCCCTTTCTTTGTGCGCTGAGCTGAACTCATCAATGTGATACCATCGCTCTCATTGCCAGCAATATATTCTTCTCCATCGTTGAGCTGGGTACCCGTGGATAGCAGATCCCGCATCAGGATTCAGGGGGCTGGAGGAAAGAAAGGCTGCTAGGAGAATGATCTCGATTCAGGAACGGCGTCATCTGAATGTAATGTACGTTTAAGAGCGTATCTGTGTAAGTTTGTCGATTACTTCGAGCATCTGTGTGTTGGACGGTCGATAGTAAGCTCATCTTGGTCAGGATCTTCGATGAACAATCCATGCAAAGCCCGTTATGCACGTTTCAAACAGGCCGATGGCCCCCGCACAGACCAGAGACACGGGAGGTCAGCCTACCATGGCGTCAAGGCGACCAGGAACCTGCATCGGTAGGATACGGCCAGCGATACTAAAGTTTAACGCAGGCTGGCTTGGATGCCTTTTCCTGCTCGGGACAACCCGAGGGTTCCCAGCTTTACAGGGCACAACCGTACCGTGCGTCAGTACTCCGTACTCCGTAGTCTTCGGTCTCTTGGTCGTTCGCCTGGCATTGCCCGGCCGTTCAGCCCGCCTTCTGTGCCCTTTTCCACCCCACTGGACCCGATAAAAGTGTCTCAAGTTCATGTGCGAGGCCGCTTCACTGCTTCGACCACCAAACGGCGACCACCAAACGGCGACCCCTCGGAGCTTGCGTAATGGAATGCAATCGGTGGAACTGGTGGAAACGATGCAAGCTGGAATTGGGCGCTTCCTCGAACCCCACTTGTAAGACCGACGGTCAGTTCGTTTATTTCCACCAAGGATCAATACCGAGATCCTATCGTCGATGCAAGCATATTATCCTCCGGGGAACTGGTTGGCAGTGGCCTAGCTGGCTGATGGGCTGAGGTTGGGTAAGATTGAAGGGGTTTCTTGGCACCACGCGAAGTCTTGGGAGAGATTAAAGTTGGTCCTCCCCAATCTCTTCGCATCCACTCGGTTCATTCGATCCGCCTCGATTTGCTTTGGACCTCAGACATTGCGAAATCTTCATTGTCCCCCGCACGGTTGCTACTCATGCATCGCGCTTTGGGTATTGTTGTCTTGTAATTCCGCTTTTCTTGGCTCTTGCGACTGGGATCTTCCCTCCTCTGGATCCTGCGGTCCACTGTAATGCTTCGATTACGCTGCCGTTGCCGCTGACGCTGCGGGATATCGGAGGATTGGATGACCAGGTACTCCGTAGGTCCCTGATACCTGGGGTGAGGAGGTTCTTTGTTTCCACAACCTGATGATGATCTTCGCTCTACTCCGTACTGAGTGGAGAGATCATGCCACACAGTTTTTTTCTCCACGCTTTGCACTCCCGTGAGCAGAATACATCACGGAGGGTCCACAATCGTCCAGCAATGAATAAAAGTAGAATCGTCAGAGGAAAGCAAAGATAGAGTCAAAATGGGAACGACAATAACTGTGTAGAAGAAGAGGGGCGTGAGAGGAGAAGGGGAGGGGTGGAAGACAGCCAATACCAACATATGGAGTATGTACATGCACCGAGCTCCGTGCATACTCGAGTACTCGAGTACTGTGCAGGACATAACTACCACCACCAACATCATAACATGGTGGAAGAATGACATGACTACTGTATGGCAAAAGACAAGATCAATGAATGAAAGTCAAACACAAACAAACGTCCGCGCGGCAGGAGCCGAATACGGACGGGCCCCCTCCCCTTCTTACCCCTTCTTCCCCTTCTTAATCCTTCCAAGTTCTTTCTTCTCCCTGATGCTCATGATGATACTCAGCGATAACAGCCAGCAGTATCATCAGATCAAATGAAGGCTCCGAAATATTTGTCTGTCAGACAGTTGGATACTCCCTGCTTCGGGAAAAATCCCTCCGTGCCGCCTGAATTGAAACGCAGTCTGTGCTCTGGACCTCTGGTCGACAACTGAAATCTTACCACGACGAGCATTATTGCGGTAGTGTGAGGATCGCGATCAGGATTCCGATGAAGCTGATGATGCAAGGAACATCTGCAGCAGCCACTTAGATCAGGGGCCCCGGGCAGGACCTACGTACCAGTGCTCATACTGCGTCGTTCTCTTCAATACACCAGGTCCTTTCCTGTAAGAAGCCATTAACAAGGAGGCGACTCGAACCATACAGCACTGCGATTTCTTCTCCAACCTCTGCCTAATCAATTTCGGGTCAAGTGCTTCAATCCGTTTCATCTTTGCCTCGCAATGGAGCAAGTCATGGCGTGTCGTTTCGCTGCGCCTGGGCTCCATTCGCTACCATGTGGTTCAGTTCACTATTTTTTCCCCTTTTTTACTTCTCTGCCTTGGGGCAAATTTCTCATTTGTCCACGGGAGTTTATCGACATCCCCTGTAGACCGTAGTCAGTTCAAATGATCTGCATAGGTTTCTTGAGTCAGTAGCTCAAAAGGTGGCCACAGTATATACAATGCATGGTTGCTTGAACTGAAAGCTGCACAATGCATGTTTGACAGCGGCCTCCCCCCCTGATGAACAATTTCCGTTACTGCATATTGGTTTATCTGGCTCAGCATAGTGTGGTCGGCTCCATCGTCTCGTTCCCATCCCATCTCAGACGAGAACATAGAGGCAGTGAGAGGACCATGTTAGGCAATTGATTAGTGTATCATCTCGTGTCTTCTCCGAGGCTCTCTTCTACCGACCGCGTCGCGATCCCCACACTGCTCACATCAGACATCTAGAATTCCTTCTCTCCTCACGATTGATGGTACACAGGTCAGACTGTCTAAGAACCAGTAGCGGTAAGATACAATCGATCGATGATGTCGAGGTTGCGATTGCAGTGGCTTGGATTTATGATTGGTATCGTGAATAAGTATTAGCCAATAGCTACTTCATACTCTATCTTTAATGGTGCAGGCAAGGAAGGATTCGGCTGGCTCCACAGGAACTTTTCCACCTGTCGGGTTCATTCAATAAGCTGTTTTTCCGTCTTTTCTTTTTCATTTTTCCATTTTCTTTTATTGTTTCAAGGCTAGTCTGAAATGATTCGGATTTCGGTTATATTCTTTTCATCCTTATAGTGTGTACACTTTTATTGTCATTTAATATTATCTTGATTTTTCCAATAAAATTTCTTCCCGCTTCTACTCTACTATCCCCAAGTCACGAAAACAATAAAGCATACTCCGTATGTCTTATCATGTATAGCGATAATATCTGCTCTCGTCGACTTTCTGGTTGTGTTGTTTTGCATGCCATGGCTGGTCTTCCCCAAGCGACTGATCCTAGGTGGGCTCCCAAGCCCTCAGTACATCCTGGGCATCTAGTAGTAAAATTGTAGCTTGAAAGGGTCTAGTGCTGTACTGGCGTATAACGCCATCGCCAAACAGTCCCTATACTCCGTAAAAGTCACTGAAGGAGCTAACAGCAGAGACTCGTTATTAGCGCAAAGCGAGCAAGCAAACTTGAGCCTTCTACATCGTCCAGTTGCTTGGGTTGCAAGGGTCATCTGGTTCCTGCCGTATCTCCACCGCTAGCCTAACCTTTGGCATTGTCTCTACTCCGTATTTGCTCTTCTTACCGAATATCTCCCGGGATGTTTCAAGCTCGCCTCGGGAGTGGAGCGAGTCGAGCTTCGGTCTCGCAATCCGGCCGTTGCCTGGTGGTTCCCGCTCTTGTCCGGCTCATGGAACAAGTGGAGAACTGGAGAGTAGGAAGAGACATTGTCTGTGAAAGCAAAAACAAAGAGGAACAGTGAGAAATCAGAGTGACGACGATGGGAAGGGGGCGATTCTATCCTCCTGCTTGTTTCCTGCTTTCCATGCGTCTGGGATTTCTTTTCATTTTTTTTCCTTGTCTTTTTTTATCTTCTGTACTGTGGTCTAGATTTTTCATTTTAATTGCCTCTTCAATTGACAGCGGTAGAGGAAGTTAGAGCCTTGAGACGAAATAATAAGACAGTCCAGAGAAGAGGAGGAAGCAAGAGGGAGGGAGCATTGTCCGCCTGGTGATCCTGACTTGTTTTGCTTTCGGGCCACTAGGTGGATGACTAAACCCACGCCAGCCTCGGTCTAAAGAACTAGCGAGGACCACTAATCCGCTAGTGGGAGTCTAGCCGGTACTTTTTCCTTCTCTGCTCCAGTCGCTTCGGCCGCGAGAGCCTCCAAAACTCGGCGTCCTATTCTGCATCTATGCACTTTCTTTTCTTTTTTTTTTATTTCTCTTTTTTTTCTTTTTCTATTTCTCCGCAAAACCCTGTCTGACCTGGATTTCTCTACCGCTTGACCCCCTCTAAACCTTCTTGGGCGAAGGGACATACATGCACAAAGTCTTAGAGGCTGGAAAAATACTCGTTGCTTTCTTTCCACCCCCCCCTCTCCGCTCTTCTCTCTCCTGGAATAGATACCACAGAATCCACTACACCGTCACCCAGAAAGGAGTACCGAGTCTGGAGTACCACCACCAAACTACCTTAGCTCCCCCCTCCCCCTTCGCCGTTAGTCGTCAACCGCCACTGTGCCAGGAATTGAATTGTCTGACAATGATGATACAGCCAGCTTCAGCATGAATAGCTTGCCAGACGACATCATCATCATCATCATCACCAACACCATCACCCCAAGTGATGATGGCAACCTCGGTGTTTTCTTCCGCCCTGTCCGCATGGCGCGGTGGAGATAGGGCGGAAATGCACTTCCTGACTCAAAAAAGTACACTCACTACAAACGCCCGTCGAAGAGAGAAAAATCAAGTAAAGAAAAGAAAAGAAAAGAAAAGAAAAGCCCGGTACACTTCCTGACCGGTACCTGAGATGACAGTCTGGTAAGGTTATCGCTTCAACCAGTATTTTTCCTCGATCGTACTCAAGATGCGATGTTCCGATGGACGGTATGTCGCCCCGGCTCCACCTCAAGACTCCTCTCTAGAGCCGCGGCTTTTTTTTTTTTTTTTTTTTTTTTTTCCTCTTTTGTCTTTTCCTGGACAAGAACACAGTCTTATGCCTTGTTAATCTTCTACAATTTGACATTGATTAGATTCATCTCGTACATTTCTAATTGAGGGATTATGGGAAAAGAGCATCTCCATCCATTTCAATTTATATATCCCCTTTTATGCAGTCAATATCCCCTCCCACCCCCCCTTCTTCCTCTCCATCATCCGTGATAGTACGGAGTAGCCCCTGTCTGATGATCCGCTGGTTAGCTTCTCAGCTTGCACGCTCGCCTTTCCCCCTCTGTTCTCACGTGTCAATTGTTTCACACCATCGGGGGTTGCTAAGAAGAGTGGGGATATTGCCAAGTGGCTCCTAGCCTAATTACCCCCCCCCCCCCACTGTGTCTCGATGAGTCGATCCATGCCCGGTGTCCGGCGGGTTATGGAGCAGCCAACGCCCGACTAGTGCTGTCGGCAGGACTTCCACATGGTGCGTACCACCGACTGCTGTCTTGACTGTTGCAAGGGGGAAGACGGCACACGGCGACTGGAAGAACCAGCTTGATAACCAGGGTCTAATCGACCCTTTCCTACTGCGGTTGGCTGACGACCAGGATGACCGGTGGATTCGGCACTAGAACAGAACCTGTCCCAGACTCTGAATGACCCGCACGATGCAATGCAGAGGTTGCGGGCGCCGGTTCCACGTCGGAAATTTTACAATCAATGAGGAGCGCGGGACATGAATGGCTAAGGAACGGTTGACGATAGTCCCTCCCGCCTCTTCCCATACCCTGCGTGAGCTTTGGACAGATGTACTCTCCGAATGGACCTGAAGAGCCACACAGTAGTCTTTCATGATCCTCGGCATCATTCGTCCGCAGGGCTGTCAGTCCCTCTGCCGCATTTCACGCCTGTAGGATACGTCCCGGGCTTAATCCTTCATATTGCCACTATACAGTGCCCGTCAAATCCGGCCCTCCACCACTACATGGATCCATCTTCTTCTGCACTCTGGGCAATTCCCATCTATGAACTCCTTAGCATAGTCCTCACCTCCCCTCCTACCACGTATTACCTTCTTTGATATCAAAGCCTCCGGTCTTCACTTGTAAGCCGAAAGCAGAAGTCAACCCTCATCTTGCGGTGTGCTAGTGACAGTAGCTATTGGTGCCTCGGAGCGTGGTCATCTCAGGCTTCTTCGTTGGTCAGGACTGTGTCCGATGACGACGTTCTCCAGCAAGTGTTCCAACTACGGTCACTCCTGCTGCTGCTGCTCTTGCTGTTGTTGCTGACTAGTCGGCCACTACGAGGAGACTCCGACGACGACGACGACGACGACAGCCCGGCTGGACTCTTATCCATTGTGGCAGCATCCCCCGGTTCTCCCCAGCCCGTTTGAAATTCCCACTTCTTCTCTTGTTTCCACCTCCGTTGTCATTCCGGACCTGGTTTCTGGATAACTCACCTGGACGCTACGCCTCCGGAGGGTAGTTGACAATCGTAGGATGGTCTAGGATCTCCGTGTACCGAACCTTCAAGCTGTGGCCCGTTCCATTTAATTTCCTGTTTTCTTACGCTCGTTCCTGTCGGTTTTAGTTTCATTTCCCTCATTCTTTTGAGTTTGTTCTCCGCGTTAGCATCTGGCATCTACCTATCGTTTGTTGCTACACCCTGTACGAGGACCTGAAGATTATTCGTTCCCTGCCCCCCTCCCTCCCTCCCTCTTCCCCTCTCTCCTCTCTCTCCTTGTCTCTCGTTTGTTCTCTCAGCCTCCCCTCACTCGTTCGTGAAGGGAGCTTGCTCGTCGTGTGCGCAGCTGCATTACTAGCACGGTTTTGTGCTCGCGGTGGCCAAACTGAAAGTGGATCTCTCGCACTGGCCGAAGGTGAATCAGGGCCTGCGTTTTAACGTCCTCCGTTATTTCCACTGGCTGAGATCGTGCATTCGTTACCCGCTTGGGCTAGGCACCGTTTTAATCTCTTCTATAGCCATACTACCCACTGGCCGGTAACAATCCACCCCCCTCTCCGGTTGTATCCTGGACCCAGCAAAGGGATCGACCTTTCATTTCTTGCCGTTCGTCAGTGGCCCTAGCGGAGGCCGAGAATCTCCTTTATCGTCGTGGGGTGTAAGTCCAGGGGGAGATCCTTACCAGGGTAGCGCTTCTTGTTCATTTGTTGTTGGTTGTCCGCCGTCCAAAAGTCCACGCTTGCTGTGTGTCGACTACTTGCTGCGTCTCACACGCGAAGAACTTGCCATTTACTCCTCTTTTCGTTCGTGTCTTCGCCCCATTTCGGAGATCCGGTGCATCTTCAGCAAGCGCCCCGACAGCTCGTGCAGACCCACTCTGTCATCCCTGGTCTGGCATCTGGGTTGCAATTTAGAGTCTATATCTGCGTCCGCAGCTGCAGTACGCCTGGCCTCTTCAACCTTCAGCATAGAGCTGATCTTTCTGTTACACATACATGGTATAGACAGTTTCCATATTTTGCTACCATGTCAATCAGCGGGCCCTGCGTCTGGTTGTCCTCATTGTCACCACCATCTACTTCACATCTTCCCGCCCTCAGCAACCATTGGTCTACAGCTTCCTGGAATAGCAGCGAGCAAGTTACGTCGAAACCGAGGGCTATCCCGTCCCTCTTGCCCGGGCCGTGGGAGAGAGAAGGCGAGTCTACCAAGACGCCTTCGGCCGATATGCAATCCGCTGGGATCAAGGCTGAGAATGCCTATCCAGCCATTGTTGCCGCCGGCTCATCTAGCCCAGTCCGGCCCATCGGTGGCATAATGTCCCAAGGTGATTCGATGAACCGCAATACAGGCACGGAAACGGAGTCATTGGTTCAGATGGGGCAAAAGAAGATCAACCAGAGCAAACCTCAATTTTCACAACCAACTCAAGGAACCGATGTTTCGCAAGTCGCAAAAAAGACGACGCCTGAGCTTAAACTCGAAGAGATGCAGGACAGGGAGAAAGGAGATGTAGATGCGGCGATGGCCTCCTCAGATGAGGGCGCTGCGTCATCCGAAAATGGCGATAAGAGGCAGTCATCAGATAAACATGATAAGAAGAAGATGAAGCGATTCCGGTATGCAACTATCCATGCAGACTGTGTCGGGTGTGTCACTGACCAGATACGGCAGACTGACCCATAACCAAACCCGCTTCTTGATGAGCGAATTTACCCGTCAAGCACACCCCGACGCGGCTCACCGAGAACGCCTTTCTAAAGAGATTCCTGGCCTGACGCCTCGGCAGGTCCAGGTTTGGTTTCAGAACAGGTTTGTCACAGCCCCAAGCGTCTCGGACTTAACCTACAGTGGTGCGGCTGATAACTTTCATCCAGGCGGGCAAAGCTCAAGCGACTTACAAGCAACGACCGGGAGCGGATTCTGAAGTCTCGAGCATTACCGGATGACTTCGACACAACGCAAGTTCTACGAACGCCATTTGATCATAGAACGACATCAGAGGCACCTGTTGCGTCTCCCCCGATCCGCATTACATATGGTCATGAATCTAACAATTTGAAGATGTTGCTTACCGATGGAATTCCCCGAAATGACGACGACTACGTGATTTCGCCACTCAGCTCAGCCTCGACAACAAACGGGTTCACCTCAGCTGGGTCGGATCGCCACTTCGACAGCTACACACACACGGCCGCCATGGCGAATCGGGCTGCTCACGCGCCACTGACGGATTTGAACCGACATAACCGCGGCGCCTTCCCATTTTCGAGATCTAGCAGCTTTTCCGAGGCTTCATTCCATAACGGACTTCACTATCCGGGGCGCTACTCACGATCCGGTGTCGAGCCGCTGGTTCACCCGAGTATGGCATACGGCCGTCGCCCGATGGAGTATGGTATCAACCGGCCTACCAACGGTCTCATGGTAGGGTATGACCATCAGCGAGCAATCGAAGGCTCTGTATCGCCAACCGGGCAATCAGAACAACCAGCTCACTATAATGTCGACGGTCATCACAGTAAGTCACTCCTACCAGCTCGTACGGGAACATCGAGAGGAACATGTAAGACTAAGATTGGCGGCAACAGACCAGCAGGCGCACAGCTACCAGTCCCCACTAGCCATGCCACCGCCCAAGGCTTTTGGTGGCATTGACATGAATGCACATATGCAGCCGCATGGGAGGCAGATACCCGCCATGCAATCCATTCCAGTCTCGGAGGCACCTGATTATCGACCATATTCATATGACCACCACCAATATAGCATGAATACCGCCATGCCGTATAGCCAAGCCAACGCCTCCAGCATGAGTCTCCCGGCCTCGTTTCCTTCGGAAACCAACAATGTCTCTCAAGGGCCTGTGGTCAGCACTGCGGAAGATCGAATCCATAATCCTCCACAATTGATAGATCCGCTGAGGGCCAAATATGGCACCCAGACATTCGAGTATGCCAACTATCTTTAACCGGCCATCTCTGGACTGCCTAGAAACATCTTTCCTCATCTTTTCTCAACATACGCTCCGCTTTAATCCATCCGGTTCTCCATACCTACTTAATCGCTGCCTTAGGCCGCTCCTCATATTTGCTCCTGGGTTTGGGTTGCATTGCACATATCAGCATCCCGTTGGTTCCCGGGGTATATACATATTGTTTTGAGGTTCATCATCGTCTGGGATCATATTGCTTTCATTTTTACCACAAAAAGATTTTCAAGGAAAAGGGGGGTCCATCATTGCATTCTGAAAGTCGGTTTCCAAGGCCGGGACCGGACCTTTCATGGCGTCAACTTGTTTATTCTGATCTGGTGTTCAAGGGCCTTCCGTTCAGCCCTGTTGCTTTATTGTTTCCCTTTAGCATGCGTTCTGCTTTTGGATTGGGGTGGCTTTCCTGAGCTTTCTTTGTGTATACAACTTTTAAATTCTAGTCGATAATTACTTAGGTAGCCATTAATGTTTGCGCCGGTCTCTGAAAATTGCACAGCCATAATGGGGAGCGAAGACAGACGATGTGGTTCGCATGGAAGTTCGTGATTGAGAAGTAATGTACGTCATGCTCCAATGGCCTGATCTGGAAGTGGAGTCTGGAAGGCGACTTAGTCAGTACGCACTCATCTGCACCCACGTCTACTCAGATTAAGATTAAGGCTCTAGCCATGTACTCCGGAGTAGATCACACTTAGGTCCCCATATGGTCCAATGACAGCTACTGCAATGAGTAGGGCCGCAGGGCCATGGCTCGATTGTGAGAACCGGAATCTCCAATCAAAGACGAGGTATAAGCAATCCAGTCTCGAGGTCAGCAATTGGCAACTGCCTACCAGCATCGAGCATTACAAACCCAAGCAATGTGTGTTGCTAGCGGGATGCTCCCTCTATGGTCTATGGTTGATGATCGAATCAGAGTGTGTCAAATGCTGGAACGGACAGTCACGGGACCAGTTGGAGTCTCTTAGTCTTGGCCAATCAGCGCCCGTGTATTGCCAATCTTGAAATCTACAGAGTTGGATGAGGTTGAGTATAAATACGCTCCGATCCCTACAATACATAATCTCCCATCATCAGCAAAGGCCTTCATTACACATTGACGCAGCCCTTTTACTATTCAATTCCATCTTCGTTTGTTTCTCATCGCTGCGACTGCATCTTCGTGCATCAATCTTCAACAACATTCGCACCGACAGCTCCTTGTGACGTCATCAATTCTCCTCATACTACTTTTTTTCCGACTCGCACTCGTCTTCCTGTCTTCACGACTCTTCAACTTCCCTCCCCACAATTCAAAATGGTCCACCCCGCTTCCACCTGCTGCAAGACCTCTGGTGACGGTAGCTGCGTCTGCGCCGCCCAGGCCAAGTGCTCCTGCGGCAAGGAGAACGCCCTCCACTGCACCTGCAACAAGGCTTCGACCGAGAACACCCTCTCCGGCCCTCGGTGCTCCTGCAGTATGTCCTCTGCCACACCACTTTCCTCTTCCTAATGAACTAACACTTGGAAACAGGAGCCCGTCCTGCTGGTCAATGCACCTGTGAGCGCGCCGCTAGCGAGAACACCCCCGTCTCGGGTGACGCCTGCCCCTGCGGACAGAGATCCTCCAGTAAGTCCGGAGCTAAGCCGATCGGACTATTAACGGAACAGCCAGCTAACTTGGATGCTTTAGCTTCTTGCACCTGTGAAAAGGCTGCTGCTGTGGACGCTGCTGCGGAAAGCAACGAGATCGACTTCACCACCCGCGCTTGATTACCTGTTTGTCTTTAAGTCGATTTTTGCTGGATTTGCTTTCGCTTGGCTGGGTGTTATCAATAGCATGTACGGCTGGGGGCCTGGTGTTCAAGATGGAGTTCTTTCGGGGGTCGATTCTTGTTTTCGTTTACTATGAGGGGCGGCAGTAGCATTCAGAATCTCAAGAATGAGATTGGTTTACAATGATATCAATGGGCTAGAGCCTTGAGACTATGCCAAATTGGATTTGATTTCTCGCATTGTACTACAACGTGTAGATCTTGGCTTGCTGCAAGCTGGAAATCCAGACCGAGCCAGATAGGCATTTGACTTGACAAGGATTACCTTAGTGGAGGAAAGGCCGAGTGGCTATGATCCGCAATCCATCTTACGGACAGGTGAGGGACGGAGTACGCATGCCGAGAGGGCTGCTGTTTCAGGTGAAGAAAAGCTTCCCCACCGGAATGCAGACCCTGGAATCCGAATAAGGTTGCATCCGAGAATCACTAGTGACAACGGTTAGTGCAGCAACTCAGTAGGTACGGATGCTATACAGTACCTCACTAGAGGCTGAGCGGTGGATGTTCTTGTGTGTGGAGATATAGTAGAGCCAGATCTCATTGTAATATCGGGCTGAACATGTAATTTAGATTAATCCAATGTCAGGTGCAGACGGACGGAGTTTGGACAATGCTAAGATGGCTGCATGCGGGGGGGACATTAATGTCCGATCCCTGTAATCGCACCGCCACAACGCATTAACGTTCATCCAGATTTCCGCTGCCGGATCGGCCGCGGAAGTGGCTGAGGCCCGGCTGGCTCCCTCCTGACGAGGGTCTCTCATTGCTGCTGCTGCTGCTGTTGCAATTATTCCGCACCCCCCCCTCTCCCCCATTGTTCAACTTCACCTTTCCCCTCCCCTATTCAACCACTCCTTTCAAGTTAGCGAGAGCATCTCGGCTCAGTTCTATCTGTAGCTACTTCGACTACCACCATCTCTATCCTCCATCCGACCATTCCATTCCTTCGGCCTGTTTGCGACTCGACTAGCAAACCCCCTGGTGCGCTGATATCAGATTTACCCCCTCCTCCAGATCTCCGCTCGCTCTCCACACCTACATTCCACGCCATGTTCCATACACTCTGAAACGACTGAGCGGACTAATATCAATTGAATTAACGGACTGCCCCGCGTGATCTCATCACCAAGTGTCAATTGAATGCAACGGACACAGTAATACTCAACCCCATCGACAAGAGTCCGAGACACCGCCGGAGCGACGGACCCGTCTCATTGTCTTCTTGCAGCAAGCCAGCGCGTTATTCCACTTTGTTCTGCTTACTTGCCACCATTTTGTCGTAACTATCACTATCATTAATAATACTTCCCAACGCTCAGCATGTCGTCTATGCGGGGTCTAGTCCAGTTCATCGCCGACCTGCGAAATGCACGAGCGCGCGAACTGGAAGAGAAACGAGTCAACAAAGAACTGGCCAATATCCGACAAAAGTTCAAAGGCGGTAGTTTGAATGGATATCAGAAGAAGAAATACGTCTGCAAGTTGCTCTACGTCTACATCCAGGGGTACGACGTTGACTTTGGCCATCTGGAGGCCGTCAACCTCATCTCCTCCACCAAATACTCTGAGAAGCAGATCGGATATCTCGCCGTGACCCTCTTCCTCCATGAGCAGCACGAACTCTTACATCTGGTTGTCAACAGTATTCGGAAGGATCTGCTGGACCACAATGAGCTGAACAATTGTCTGGCGCTCCACGCGGTGGCCAACGTGGGTGGAAGAGAGATGGGCGAGGCCCTCTCGACGGATGTTCATCGCTTGCTGATCTCGCCGTAAGTTGACCAGCACGGATCCAAAGGGGCTTCTGGGTTGACTGGACGGTGGGCTAATTCTACTCTTCGTGTGACAGGACTTCCAAAGCCTTTGTGAAGAAGAAGGCCGCTCTTACCCTTCTCCGACTGTATCGCAAATACCCGGGCATCGTGCAGGCGGAGTGGGCGGAACGTATAATTTCTATTATGGATGATCCCGACATGGGTGTCACCTTGTCGGTAACATCTTTGGTCATGGCACTGGCCCAGGATAAGCCTGAGGAATACGCAGGGTGTTATGTCAAGGCTGCTTTTAGATTGAAAAGGATCGTGGTTGATAACGACATCGCGCCCGACTACCTCTACTACCGAGTGCCCTGTCCGTGGATTCAAGTGAAGCTGCTCCGATTGCTGCAGTACTATCCTCCTTCCGGTATGCCAGCTCGAAGACCCTCTATGTGTCCAGCTTATACTAAAATAAAACCCAGGAGACACCCATGTCCGCGACATCATTCGAGAGTCCCTGCAGCAGATCATGAACTCCGCTATGGATGCGCCGAAGAACGTGCAGCAGAATAACGCCCAGAACGCGGTTCTTTTCGAAGCCATCAACCTTCTTATTCACCTAGACACTGAGCACAGTTTGATGTTGCAGATTTCTGCTCGGTTAGGCAAATACATTCAGTCTCGCGAGACCAATGTTCGATATCTGGGTTTGGAAGCGTTGACGCATTTTGCTGCCCGGGCGGAGACCCTCGATCCCATCAAAAAGCATCAGAGCATCATCCTCGGCTCACTGCGAGATCGTGATATCAGTGTTCGACGGAAGGGTTTGGATCTGGTGTATAGTATGTGCGATACGACCAATGCTGGCCCGATTGTGAACGAGTTGTTACGCTATCTCCAGACAGCGGACTATGCGATCCGAGAAGAGATGGTCCTGAAGGTTGCCATCCTCACGGAGAAATACGCCACCGATGCCCAGTGGTACATCGACATGACACTTAAGCTTCTGTCTCTGGCCGGCGACCACGTCAACGAAGAAGTGTGGCAGCGAGTGATTCAGATTGTGACCAACAACGAAGAGCTACAAGCCTACGCGGCACACAACCTCCTTGGCTATCTCAAGACCGACTGTCATGAAAGTTTGGTGAAAATCGGCTGTTATGTTCTGGGCGAGTTCGGCCACTTGATTGCTGACAGCCAGGGGTCAAGTCCGATCGAGCAGTTTTTGGCATTGCAAGCCAAGATGATTACCAGCACCGACAACACCCGGGCCATGATTCTGTCGTCGTTCGTCAAGTTTGTCAACCTTTTCCCCGAAATCAAACCCCAACTCTTGCACATCTTCCGCCTGTACAGCCATTCTCCCGATTCCGAGTTACAACAGCGTGCTTTTGAGTATCTGTCGCTGGCGACGCTTCCCACCGACGATCTGCTTCGGACGGTGTGCGACGAAATGCCACCCTTTTCCGAGCGAGCCTCGATCCTGCTCTCCCGTCTACACCAGAAAACGGCGGGCACGACGGAGAAAAAGACTTGGGTTGTGGGCGGCAAGGATGCCAATGCCGACCAGAAGGAGGTGCTGATGGCACAAAATACGGGCCTGAAGCGCAGCTTCACCACGATTGTCAATGGCACGAAGACTGGGACGAACGGATCTGCTGGAGGCGCAGGTTCTTCTGGCGACTTGGCCGGGCTGGATCTCAGCGCACCTGTTGCGCCGAACATGGCTAGCGCCGCGCATCTGACGCCTGACTGGGACGTCGGATACAACAAATTATACTTTAACGATGAAGGTGTTCTCTTTGAGGATGCACAGATCCAGGTCGGCCTGCGGTCTGAATATCGGGGTCATATGGGCGTGGTGAAAATCTACATTTCTAACAAGTCATCCTACGCGATCGGGTCTCTCACGACGACGCTGGACAACCGAGCCGCGCCGCAATTGAAGCTTGACACGAAAAATCTGCCCGAGCCGTCTCTGCCGGCAGCCGGACAGACACAGCAAACACTTCTGGTCGAATCGCACGGGCCATTCACGGATGCACCTACAATCCGAATCTCATACCTTGCCGGAGCGCTCCAGGCTTACACTCTGCAGCTTCCGATTCTGATGCATCGATTCATGGAGCCGTCAGCGCTGTCGGCGGAGGATTTCTTCAAACGGTGGCGCCAGATCGGCGGAGGGCCATTAGAGGCGCAGAATACCTTTGCGGTGTCGACACGGGCCAAGGATGTCAGCGAGGCGTTCACACGGCGGGTGGTGGAAGGGTTTGGGTGGAAGATCCTGGACAACGTGGACCCGAACGGGAAGAATATTGTGGGCTGCGCTGTTTATCAGTTTGTGAATGGCAAGACGGGCTGCCTGTTGCGCCTGGAGCCCAACTATGAGCGGAAGGTGAGAATTGGCGTTGCCCCGAATTGACGACCCATTGAGGTTTGTGATCGACTGACCAATTACCCGCAGATGTACCGAGTCACGATTCGGGCCACGCAAGAAGCAGTACCGCAGGCATTGGCTAAGCAGATGGAGCAACGGCTGTCGCAAGGACCATTGTAGGGAGGAAGCGTACGAAGTATGAAAGACATCGTAGTGGTTGGATAACCTCTTTTTTTCCCTTCTCCCGAAAACTATTCTACTTATTCCCCTTACTTCCTTTTTCCCTTGTAGTCCCTCTCCTACGTTGGGACTCCAAGGCATGTATTTACTTACCTCTTCGACTTTTGGACTACCTACCCACCTACTTACCTTACTTACCGTATATACCTTTGTGCATGTGGAGGGCAATCTTTTAGTCCTGAAGATCGGAGTGGCAATGTACGCGCGTTTCTTTGGGGGGGGGTCTGTGTATATCGCATAGTGGAATTGGGTTGGGTGTGACGCCGGGTTTTCAGTTTAATTTGGATGTGCCCTGTACTTTCGTGCGATCTGAGGGACAACAAAACCTCCAAACTCTATTTGGTGGATAGCAGTTGTATGATGTCGACACTGGACAAGGTTACGGAGGAGATGTTATCTGATCGATGATGTATTTTTGTTTGCCCAACTACTGAGTGAAAGTACAGTCAGGCTGTTCTGGGGCGACAGAGGGGTTCGTTCGTGTTCAGGTCATGGATCGACCCGACCGGGGCAGTGCTGAGTCAGCTAACTGAAGGCCGATCACTAGTTCCGCTCAAGACACTAACCTCGATCGAGTGCTATAACACCACGTGATACCGGGAGATCCGCTCGGCGAGTTTCCTGGATTGGAGAAGAGCGGATCCACCGGCACCCAAAGAAGAACAACTGGCGGGCCCTGCAGTGGCCGCTTTCGTCATCCTCGATCACTCCCTCCTTTGCTGGTTCATCAGAGGCGAAGATGATGATGATGATGATGATGATGATGATGTATGTCGGAGGTGTCTATGTTATATGATGTGATGTTTACTTGCTACTGTCGCACCCAAGTCCAGGGGCTTTCCCCGGAATTCAATCGGCTGATGCTTGTGCTGATGTCATGATGTGAGGGGATGAGGGGTCCAGAACATTGGGGATGCTGTAGGAACAGTTGCTGGGTTGAGTTGGGAGGGTAAAGAGGAGGGAGTGTCTGACACTCTGTCAGTTGTTCACTCGCTCCCGATCACACTAGAAGCCCGTTTGGGCTTCGATGTCCATCCGTCCCCCCCTCTCCCCGCGCCCAGGCCCCATCATCTCCGATTGTCACTATTCCCAACCCCCCCCCCTTCCAAGAAGAGGCATCACCATGTAGTTTGTATAATAAGTAGAAACGGGAGTACAGGAGACATTTCAGAATGGAGTCAATGGAGATTAGGAACTACTAGTAGTGATTCACTTTCACGAGTTAATGCTGAGTAAATTGGGATGCCCAGCCAGCTGGTGGGGGTAACGGGAGCACACCTGGTGGAGGGGGAACTATTCCCGATGGCCGATGGGGTTTAGTCGTCGGCTTTTATAGTAGTAGCAATTTCCCACTCTTCAATAGTCTGCAAAGAATAGCTCCCCCCCCCCCCTCGTGGGCCTGTCAAACTAGACTCAAGTAGAAGCTAACTAGAGAAAACTTCCCGTCGAACTACTGTTTGACCATTGGGATGGTTAATTAAAACGCATAGACCAGGAAGGGGGGGAAGTGATACAAAAGGGTCAAGCTGTCCACGGAGGTCGGCTTTCAGGAACCAACTTCCGTAACTGCCGCAGTAACGAAACTTGCAGTAAAGTGACTGCAGTCTGCAGCAGGCAGAGAGAAATAGAGATGCCTGCTAAGAAACCTAGGATAAGTAGGGTTAATTAATTGATTGAGTGATCTGCTCCGGGGATTACTTTTCGTTCACCCCCTGATGCTTCATTCGCTTCGCTTCATTCTTTCCCCTGGCTCGGTCCGGTCGGTACCTGTGGATGGACCGGAATGCTGCTAGATTTTGACATAAAGTTGATTTATGTCTTGTCTTTTCCCTCGTTATGCCTTAACTGTCGTGTATCTCGCTCCGATTGACAGAATAAAAGAATCGGACCAAAGGGTCCAGACACTTGAAGCCAAGACTCGGGGGTAGCATTTGCGGCTTTTGTCGCCTACATTTGCCCAACCCTTCACTGGAGAGAGAAAAAGGAGTTGACTTGACCCCCTCGGCCCAAAAGAATCCTTCCGATGATGCGACCTCAGCAAGAGGTCTGGCGCTCCTCTGGATGAGTATCGGTTTGGATTCCCCTTCCGCCGTCTGCCGGAGCATCAGATTTGCCTCGTGAGCGTTGAGCTGATGCGAATTAAACGCCATTAACTCCACCGCAGCGCTTCGGGGGCCTGACGTCAAAAGCAAATCAACTCCATTCAATCCATCAGAACTGCTTGCCAGCGCTGCAGAGAACCGCTGGGTCAAAGTCAAAGATGATGATGATGTTATCCTCTGTATGATCTTTTTGCCCCCCCTTGTCGTCTTCCTCCACCCCCCGTCATGATCCATTCAGTCCAAGTATCCAATCCACCTCATCCATTCATTCGGGTCGATCTTTTCTTTTTCACATAGACAAAAATCAAAGGTTTTGAGGGGACGTGCATCATTGCGAATCGCTGATGACCCAACTCGACTCGAGATCTAATTTTAATAGTCCTCCTTCCCCCTCTTCTTCTGGCTAGAACTCCTTTCTCTTTATTAGTAGACAAGATCTGACAATTAATCATTTCATTAACAATCAAATATATACTTGACCTTTCCCCCTCCTCGTTTCGCCCCCTCCCCCTCCCCTCACCTCAACCTTCGGTCTTTTCCACTCGTCCTGGTGACTGGTGGGCCCTGAATACTGTCTTCTGCTGCCGTCAAATCTCGCATTGGAAGTATAGATCCTCGATATAGACTTACTTCCTCTCTCTCCATTATCACAACTTCTTGGTAACGTTACGGCCGTCCAACCCGAGAGTCGAGTCCCATCCAGCAGCAACAGCAATCCCAAGAACCACCACCCTCTAAAAACTTCTGTTCTGAATCAAAAAAATCGATAGAGAGGGGGGAATATCCACTTCCGCCTTTCCCCACTGCAAACTGTCACTTTTGCACTGGACTCTTTTCTCCTCATTCCGAGAATCGCCCGGAAGTCGGCGGGAACGCCCAGTGTGACCTTTTTTTTTTTACACTTTTTCACACCGACTGCTGGACGGACTGACTCAATTACTCATTGAGTGACAAATTTTCCATTGGGCACGTACCGAAGAACCTGTCGGCATTAAATTCATCCTTGAGGATCGATCGACTTGAACATATTTAATCTGTGTCGATCCTTTTTGGTTGTTCTTATCATCACTATCAGAACTTCTTCGGTTAACGATACTCATCGGGGGTGACTACTCACTCCGTATACTTCTTATCTCCACCTGTCAGCGGACAGTACTATACATCGCGACACATCCGATCTGGTCAAAGATATCTAAACCCCGCTATTGTCTCTGCCTGCAAACTACTACACCCATCACATATCTTCGCATACATCATGTGTCAACAGTACTTCACCATATACTCCTGGTGCCACTGCGAGGAGGCCGCCGGCGAACATTACTGCACGGAGCGCAGCCGCGACAGCTGCCCCAGTATCGACATCCAAACGGTCCACATGCAATGTTTCTGCCACCTGCACGCCACGCGCGGCTTCAAGTCGGAGCGCAAGTGTCGCAAGCACGAGCGCAAGCAGGAGCGCAAACGCCTGTCGATGATGAGCGCCTCCACCAGCTCCACCGGCAGCACCAGCAGCGAGAAGAGCTCGCTGGAGCCTCGGCGCAAGTGGTATCACTTCCACTTCCGATCGCGGACGTTCTAGAGAGGCGTCATGTCTCTGGATGATTTCTTTTGTCTTTTGTCTTTTGTCTTTCCAATTTTCCTTTGTTTCGTAACGGTGTTGGTGGCTGTTTGATGTCTTATTCGCTGGCCAGGCGCTTTCTTCGGGTTGAGAACACAGCGCCTGTTGATCTTCACGATTTATGGGGGAATTAACCTGGCGTTTGGATTTACGTGGGGAATAAACTGGGAGAGGTCTTCCTGGCGTTGTGTCTGTTT
This sequence comes from Aspergillus saccharolyticus JOP 1030-1, assembly GCF_003184585.1. NCBI lineage: Eukaryota > Fungi > Ascomycota > Eurotiomycetes > Eurotiales > Aspergillaceae > Aspergillus > Aspergillus saccharolyticus. The sequence goes on from NW_020290618.1 coordinate 566,813, forward strand.
GCTATTTGACTCATTGTTTATATGAGGATGCATTGCATGCATGTTACCCTGGAGTATATCTGGCTGATTTACTTCGTGCTTACAAGAGATTCCCTCGGTTGTAGAACCAACAATGAAACAGACAATATTTTGATAATTTGTTGATCCTTACGCTTTCCGGCGACTGAAAGTAGAGAAGTCAGCTGTCAACTTCCCCATTAGAAAGAAATATGATGATGATGTTGGTGGTGGTGGTGGTGGTATTGAGGGAGGGGGGAGGGGGGCAAAATAGAAGCTGGGCAAGTATGCAGAAGAAAAACCCCCCCCCTGAGGGGAAGATCCAGAAGCTCGCACTGGGAACAAAACAACACCTTCATTCCTCCCTGTTTCGCCCATCTCCCTTTCTTTCTCCCTTTCTCTGTCTCAGTTGCCCGTCCACAAGTTTATTTTTCTTTTATTAACTGCTCTCTCTGTCTCACGTTCAGCCAGAGATTGGGCATCGATTGTGACTGTCTTTTGTCTGTTTGTGTTATACTTCATTCAATGGGCCCCGTCATGGATCCCTTTCACTACAATGAGGAGCCTGCGTCATTCACTGCGACTGTGTCCGATCCGACCACAACAACCACAACTAGATCACAACCAACAGTAACAAGCTCTCCAAGCTACAACTATTCCATGTCTTCTTCCCTCACTGCTTCCGATCTCCCGACCCATCCCTCTGCCGTACCTCTGTCACCACCCGATCGTGTATCGTCGCGTTTATCGCCTCCCGATCCCCCCGCGCGTTCGCATCCGCCCCCTCGGCGCATCCCCAGTTCTGGCTCCCTGGCGGACGAGAATCGCCGCAAGTCCAGCCCAACCCTGAAAAAGCGTGCGTCGACCGCCTCCTTGCACTCCAACTCCAACCGGGGCGCTTCGGCCTCTCCGCGTCCGACCGCGTCGCGGCGCTCCTCTGCCTCCCCCTGTGGGACATCCCCGCCCGGCGCCGCAGCCAGCATGTCCGCGACTGCGCTGCCCACCGCGGCGTCGATCGCGGCCGATTTCTTGCACAAGGAGATGGATTGGCACCAGTCCACCGACGTCCAGTCGTCCACCCTGGTTTTGCTACATGATGCGTGCTACGGCCACCGATACTCGCGACCCCGCACCTCCCGCGCCTCCCTGAATCTGATCGTTGAACGTCCGGAGCGCATCCAGGCAGCCGTGCTGGGCATCGCAGCGGCGTATGTGCGCCTGGCTGGTCGGCATGACGGCGGTCGCCACGCGCCTCACCCCGAGCTGCACCCTCGCCAACTGCCAGTGCCGCCCTTCCAGATCCGGAGGACCGCGCGCACCCTCTCGCTGCAGGCACCCGCCGTGGCCCATGTGCACGGAGCGCAGTGGATGGAGGAGCTGAAGAGCATGTGCAATGCGGCGGAGTCGCGACTCGCCTTGCACGGGAAGGAGCTGGTCCGACCCCGCAGTGCGGGCAAGGACAGTGCCACCACCGCCGCAAACACTGTGCCCGCCCTTCACGAAGGAGATCTGTATCTATGCTCGGAGTCATTGAGTGCATTTGAAGGCGCGCTTGGAGGCGTGACAGAGGCCGTCGACGCGGTTCTCGGGTCGAGTCCGACCAAGCGAGCCTTCGTCTGCATCCGCCCGCCGGGCCACCACTGCTCCTCCGGTCACCCGTCGGGGTTCTGCTGGATCAACAATGTTCATGTGGGCATCGCGCATGCAGCGATGGCGCATGGGCTGACTCACGCCGCGATCCTGGACTTTGACCTCCATCACGGGGACGGCTCGCAGGAGATTGCCTGGGATCAAAATCAGAAAGCCGGGATGGCTGCCCGCAACGCCGCCGCGCACAAGAAAACCATGGTGGGATATTTCAGTCTGCACGACATCAACTCGTACCCATGCGAGGGGGGCGACACGGACAAGGTGCGCAACGCGAGTGTGTGTATAGACAAGGCCCACAGCCAATCGATCTGGAATGTTCACCTGGAGCCATGGAAAACCGACCGGGAATTCTGGGAGCTGTACCAGACCAGGTATAGTGTCTTGTTGGAGAAAGCGCGCGCATTTCTACGTCGACATACCCAGCGGCTGGCCGACGCCCCAAATGGACCCCGACCCAAGGCGGCCATTTTTATCTCGGCGGGGTTTGACGCCAGCGAGTGGGAAGGGGCTGGGATGCAGCGGCATCAGGTGAACGTCCCGACCGCGTTTTACGCTCGCTTCACGGCCGATGTGGTGCGTCTGGCCCACGAAGAAGGGCTGGGGACTGACGGGCGTATCATCAGTGTACTGGAGGGCGGCTACAGCAACCGCGCGCTGACCAGCGGCGTCCTCAGCCACCTGTCGGGACTGGCCGAGATCAGAGAGACGGAGGCGCAGCAGATCGATCGTCTGGCGTCTGCGATGACGGATCGTCTGGGCTTATCTGACACGCAACCCCCTGACCCGGAGGGCTCTCAGGGTGGGTATGACGACGATTGGTGGTCGCCTGGGATGCTGGAGGAGCTGGAAGCGCTGGCGTACCCGCCGCTGGCGCCCGCCAAATCCCGCGAGAAAGCGGCTCCGACCTATTTTCAACCCACCCAGTCTTTCGCTGCCAAGGTGGTGAACTCGCGCGATCGCCGGTCGATAGGTTCCTATTCGTGCGCTGAGCCGGAGACGCGTCCGCCCTTGCCGCGGGTCGGCTGGGCCACCGCATCACATGAGCTAGCCAAGATTCTGATCCCGACTCACAGGCAGACGACGAGCTGTCGCCCGGAGGAGCTGAACGCAGAGGCATCGCGCCTGCGACGAGAGCGGCAGGCGGCGGCGGCGGCGGCTAGCAACGCGCCCACCAGCACCAATGGTGGGACCCCGGAGGAAAGCCGGATGAAACTGCGCGTGCGCAAGCCCAAGCCATCGTTGCCGCCCAGTCCACAGGATGAACGGCCGGCTGCGCGCAGCAGTCGCAGGACGACCATTGACGCCCCGCCGGACAGAGTTAAAGCTGGTCACAACCAAACATCGCCAAGGGTGCGGACAGTGCGGAGGAAGAGTGCGGTTTCAGATGCTAGCTCGGTTTTGGAGGCGGGCAGCAGCGATTCGTCCAAAGTTGCAACTGCCGCCGCTCTGGCTGCTACTGCGGGGCCGGGTGGTTCTCGATCGAGCACCCCCCAGCGTAGTGTGCCGCCTGTGCCCCAAGTGCCTGTAGAGTTTCAGCCTCGCCGCGAGGGTGACAAGGGAGACGATGTCGAGGATCTGGCGGCCGGAGTGCGCAAGTTGAACATCAAGCTGAAGGTCCCTTCGCCGGAGGAGAATGCTGCACGGGAGGAACGACGGCGGGCGAATGGGGCTAGGGTTGGGTTGAAGAAGCCGCCGCCGCCGCCGCCGCCGCATCAGGCACCGAAGCGGGCAGCCGGGGGAAGTGCTACTGCGGCCAAGGTGGATAGCCTGGTAGACAGTGGTGGTTCGGTGGGGGATAACAAGGCGGTTGAGTTGAGCTTTGGTCAGGGGGAGGCTAAAGTGAAGCCGGATGAGGCAGAGCCCAAACCGCCTGCGGTCATGTCCCCGGTAACCTCATCGCCAATCTCGTCCGCGACGGACGCCATGCTGATGTCGCCGCCTCTGACTCCGGGTCAGCAGCCGCAGTCGAGGCTCTACTCGCCGCCATCGTCGACGCCAATGGGAAACGGGTTGCCAGTGCTGATGTCGCGGGGCCCGATCCGGTTTGCGTCCGCTTCAGCTGGTTCTGGTGAGAGGGGGATGAATCAAGAGGCCAAGCGGGAGGAGGAAAGCGATTGAATGTCGTTATGCTGATAGTTTGCGAGTTGGAGTTGGATTTGATACCCCTTTCGTTTTTTGCTCTTGTTTTATCTTATTATTTTTTTTCTCGAGATTTATCTCCGGCGCCAATCTCCGGATCAGATAGTGGAGATGCACCGCCACGCTGAGTCAGAGGGAGCGGTGCATCTTCCAGCATCCGCCAGAATTGCTTACTCTACTTTACATACTAGCATAGCAGACTTGAACCATTTTCTCTCTTTTATGCATCTCCTCTTTTCAAATACACCTGTTCATTCTCACTCATTTAATTCCGTACATACTTTCATTAATCTCACAGCCCTTGTATCAAAGACCAAAGTCCCCCGAAAAAGAAAAGATCGAAGGATGGCCCCCATCTCCATCCACCGGGGCAATTCGCCCCCCAGCGACCAGCCCCCGAACCCCCCCTCAAACCAGAACCAGACCCAAAGCTACACCCAACTTCCGGACACCGACCTTGACGCCATCGGCCACCACTGCGACCTCTCCTACTGCCACCAACTCGACTTCCTTCCGTTCCGCTGCGCCTCGTGCAACGGCACCTTCTGTCTCGACCACCGCAGCGAGACCGCACACAAGTGTCCGCGCGCCGGCGAGTGGGCGCGACAGGCAGCCTCCACAGCTACCACGCCCTCCACCTCCACCTCCACCACCACCTCCACCTCAGCCTCGCGCCCGAACATCTACAATTCACAACAATGCAGCCATCTCACCTGCAAAACACTCATCCACACCGTGACCGAACCGGGTGTCCGATGTCCCGAGTGCAGACGGGAGTATTGTCTCCGCCATCGTCTGAAGGAGGGACATGATTGCAAGCCTCCGCGGGGTGCGGGTGCTGGTGCTGGCTCCACAGGCGCAGGGGTGGAGACGTTGAGGGGGATGTTTGCCAAGGTGCGGAGTGGGTTTGGCTCTTCTGCTGGTGGTGGTGGTGGTGGTGGCAAGGGGACTGCTCCCGCAGGGGGAGGGTTGGGTGGATTGTTAGGCGGAAGCAGGAAGACTGCAAAACCGCCCAGTCGGACGGTACAAGTGAATACGCTCAAACGCACGGCTAAGGGGGACGCAAATGTGCCTAGTGAGAGGAGGGTGTATGTGTTTGTCGAGGGGGCGGCGGCTGCTGCTGCTGCGACGGTTGGAGCTGCCCCTAAAGGCGGCTTCTACTTCGATAGCAAATGGAAGATCGGGCGGGTGCTGGACGACGCGGCGCGGCGGCTGGGCGTGGAGAATGTCAACAACCGCGTCGCCGGCGAGGAGGAGCGGCTTCGGGTGTTCCATGTAGATGGTGGGGTGTTTCTCGAGTTTGGTGATACACTGGGCGAGAAGGTGGTGCAGGGCGATACCCTTGTTCTGTTGCGGGGGGCGGGATCAATCCTCTGAGTTTTTTATTTTTGGGTTTGGTGGGGAGTTTGGTTTTGCATTTAGGCATAGCATTTGATCTTGTTGAACTTTTATATACCATCATCATCATCATGAATTCTATCTAAATCTTGTTACCAAGACTGGGTGAACAAACAAAGTAAACCAGACAGACCCCCTAACGCCAATCTTCCCCCCCCCCCCCGCCAAAAACTTGCACCATTAAACACTCATCTTCATTTGGATCGCCTTATGCGGCTGATACCCCACCACCTCAACCTCCTCTGCCCTCCACCCATCAATCACCCCGGCCCCGCGATCCTCCCGACGGATCCTGACCTCTGGGAACGCCGTGGGCTCGCGCGTGAGCTGCTCCTGCAGCGCCTCCACATGGTCCAAATACACATGCGCATCGCCCAGCGTATGGGTAAAGCTCCCCGGCACCAGATCCACCGCATGAGCCAACATATGCGTCAGCAGGGCATAACTGGCGATATTGAAGGGCACGCCGAGCCCCATGTCCGCGGAGCGCTGGTAGAGCAAACAATGCAGGTGTCCTTTCCTCCCCGTGCCCTGCGGATAGCTCACATAGAACTGGGCGAACATATGACACGGCGGCAGGGCCATCTTGATCAAGTCGGCCGGGTTCCACGCCGACAGGATGATCCGGCGATCGAAGGGATTCTCGCGCAGCTTGCGCACCACCTCCGCCAGCTGGTCCACACCCTGGCCCTCGTAGTTGGTGTTTGCGTCCACATACTCCGCCCCGAAGTGCCGCCACTGGAATCCGTACACGGGACCGAGATCGCCCTCGGCGCGGTGCGACAGCCCCACGCTATCCAAAAACTCCCGGCTGCCGTTGCCGTCCCAGATCTTGATCCCCGCTGCCGACAGCGGCAGTGACGAGGTCGTGCCGGAGATGAACCAGAGGAGCTCCGCCACCACGGCCCGCAGAAAGACGCGTTTGGTCGTCAGCAGCGGGAGGATCGGCGTGTAGCTGTACGCTTCTGGCCCTTCACTGCTGCTGCTGCTGCTGCTGCTGCCGGTGTTTGTTGGCTGGTGCAGGCGGAAGCGCATCTGCGGCGGCGCGAAGATCGAGCGTGTGCCCGTGCCCGTGCGGTCCGGTCGGTTCTCCCCCTCGGAGAGGATCGTGCGGATGAGGTTGAGGTATTGGTGTTCTTCGTGGGTGGGGTCGTGCACCGGATTGGAGACAGGGGTAGAGGTGGTTGTGGGAGGGAGGGAGGATGGTGTGGAGGGAGGGAGGGTTTCAGCGGAGGGCGTCATCTTGAGTGGTTGGTTGTGAGCCTGATTTTTGGAATTGAGGAGGAGGACGAGCAGGAGTAAGTGTGAGGTTTGTTTGACATGTGTGAAAAGTGTATAGTAGTGGGTGGACAATGGAGCGAATGGGACGCGGTCGCGACGCGCCGCGAAATCACGTGACTGGATGGTGATTTTACCCGATCGGGTGGTGACCTCGACTTCTGTGTAAGCTTACTCCTACGTGGGGTAGTCATCGCAATTATACATAGTTAGCTCTTGATGCGCTGGTCAGATTCTTTATTTCATGCTGGCTAGCGATGGATCATATATGCAGACTTGAACTACTACCACAGCAGTGACCGTGCTGTGGAGCCACGGGCTCGCACAAGTGCTACAGGAATACTTCCAGGGTTACACAGTAGATAGAAAGACTATCTTGCCAGCCCACTGCACAATAACCTTACAAATAGAATTGACGCTAACAGATAACTTATCTGCTGAGAAATCTACGCCCATATACCTGCTAGTCACCCTACCAGTTCCAGGCACATCAACCTTCTCAACTACAAACCCAGAGTAAAAACACCAGATGGAGAAGTAGTACAACAGTGCTTCCTCCACCACCTGCCCAAAAAGAAACCCCCGACCCCTTTCCTACACCCAAGTAAGAAAGAAAAAATACCCGATCGATCGCTGTGTACTCTGAAGCAAGCTTGCCTGCTGCCAGCCTGCCTCAACTCCAGTCTCCAAGTCCAAACCCAAAAGGACACATGGTAACGCACGAACCACCTGCTATCTCACGACGCCTCTAACCAGAAAAACAAATCAAAGAGTCTCTTTCCTTTTCCCCTAAATCCCACGCTAATCAGGTTTCAGCAAAGTCCAGACGAGAGCATTAGTTTTCTGTTAGGGCCCTAAGCAAAGCCCAACTGGGGCGTGGAGTTTAATGAAGCGCGGTTAGAATAAATCGGATGGGTTGGCGGGAGTGAACCATGGTACTGGGTTTGATATCAAATGGTCTGTGTGTTTCGTCAACTTTCTTTAGTCTCTTACCGTGCGAGAATTTGAGTTGGCGCGGAGGGGTGAAAGTTAAAAAGAAATTCTCCGAGGTTCTTTTTTGCTCCTTTTTTTGAAGGGGTCTTTCCTCGGGTAAAGTTCAGTGCGGCACACCACACTAACTCACTTGACTCTGCACATTACACAGTAAATAAGGAGATGGAGATGATCACTACGGAATAGTGTTGACGGTTGAGTAGGGAGAGACGAAGAAAATCTCAAATGATTCTCCTGACTGAGTATGTTATCATGCTTGATCTTAGAGATGTAGACTACTTCAACGTACTCAGTGCAGTACACCTCCAGCACACATCCTCACTGCCGAATCGAATACTCTGCAAATACCTATTGCCTCACTTACCAGGCTCCTGACTTCAATCCTTCAGATCGATTCGATCCAGCCCACTCGTATTCGAGTAACGACACCCTTCTTCATTCGATAGGTTACACCTCGTTACTAATCTATTCTCCAGTCATCGCATCACTCATCCCATGAGCAGTCAAATTATTGCTCGTCATAAATCAGCTGTTCTGTCGTCAATATAATAGATCGTGCCAGTTTCTCCGTAGCCCGGGCTGCGCGAGCCGTCAATAAGTAACTCCCTCCAGGCGTGAAAAATCCTTCAACGTAAGACCCCCGGACATAAGAAATACACCATAACCAGAGACGGCGCTCATGCATGCGTTTCGCCCGTCACCAGAAACACAGTTGAATCAACGTCATCGTCAAACCCGCCACCCCAAGCACCAAGCATCCATTGACTGTCCACCAGAACAAAAAAAGTAAACCCGTATGCTGCTGCCCGGCCCTCTTCGTTGTTTCGTTCCGACACAAACTGGCCCAGAAAGGCCCCCCAGAAATCCCCCCCAGTAGAAAAACACTGTCGAGCGCCGAATTTCCGTGTTGTACATATTGACGAAGTCGAGATGCCGCATCAGTCCGAGACGCGTCGTACACACCGTTGGACGCAGCGACAGAGGTTGAAATAGACAGCAAACCCAGTGTCGAGTACCCAGATCACTAGCGCACCGGTCCTCGAGAGTACATGCCCGGCCTGCAGTTCTGACCGAGGTCATGAAAGTAGTTCACAGCTAACTCGGCCGCATCTTCCTTGGCGTTGTGGAGGTTCTTGCCATCGTACCAAAACCGAGCCTTGAATAACATGCCTCGAACAGTGACCGAGCTGGACCAGGCCGTGCGACCTCCTGCAATAACGCGGACGGAACTGTCAGTCTTTGGTACCCCTTGCAACGGCCAAAAGGACAAAAGTCGGTGAAGAGGGGGAGGGGCTGGTAGGCATAGACATCGACTCCACTCTTTCTCTTTCTCTCTCTTCAATACACAGGCACACTATCGACAACCAGAATGGACTTCAAGACTCATGTGTGCTTACCTCGACGATCGGACACGATCACGAACTCCGGGCTAGGGACACCATTCTCTTTGCAGTGCTCTGGGTGTAGAGGAATCAGGGTTAGTCAAACGGGCCAAAAGTCAATCGACGTAACTCCTGAGGGTTTGCAGCAAAGTGGGGCATACCCTCCAGTTTCGCTTGCCATGATTTTCCTGGTGATGGCGTAGTGGCCGGATACGAAGCATAGGCACCGGACATTGTGAATAAAAAGTCTCGTCAATCAATGGACGGCGGCGGATTTTCTCGCAGGCGGGACGGATTCACCACGGTGGGCTTGGTCTCTGGGCATGCACAACTCCTGTCTCAAAAGCCCGCAGCTGGCTGCGATCCAGTACTAAAGGCGGGTTGGGACTAAATGCAACACGCAACCGACACAATTTTAATCAATCAATCGGACTTGGGAGGATCTGGTCCAATTTAGATGAATGACAAGCACGAAACGGCCAGGAGATTTGACCCACGAACTCAATTGACGGTGGGGTCCTTCAACGCCAGATAGAGACAATCAAGAAACCAAATGAATATTATAAGCAATGGAAATTTTTGTGCTGGACTGTTCCAATCTGTTCTCGCAGTGAGCCTCGAGCTTCTTATTATTTTTTTTTAAAAGAATAATCGGACTTTCGAGGGATATGGGAAGCGGGGAGTCATATAAACTGTGGGCCATCCCTAAAAGCCCCAGAGAATGTTTCTGTGCAAGACACTTTCGGCGTGTCAAACACGGCACCTAATCATCAAACCTAACAGACGGGCTTATGCATGTGTGGCAGGTAAACATGGCACGGCGTCAGCAAGTTCCCCCCCTCCCTTACCCTCCACTCAAGGCACGTCAAGTAGCATGGAGAAACTGCGGATCATTCTGAGGCTGCAAGCTGGAACGGCCCGCCGCACGACGACTGAGAGGGTGCCCTTTGAAGAAACGCCAGAGACCAGGAAGGACGTCCGCAGTCTCCACCCAGGCCGGCGGAATTGACTGGCCAGCAGTAAGACTCGAAGACAAAGAGGACATGTCGTACAAGGCAAGTATGTCAATTCGCAGCCAGTTTGTTGGCCAACTCAGCAGAAGAGAAAGAAAAAAACCACCAACCCCTATCGACATCGTGGCTCGCGGCTCTACTACCGCTGCTCCTGCCGAGGGGTGCTGCTGCTGCTGTGCGCGCATTCGCTTGCTCTACCTCCTCGCGTATCTTCCTGTTGCTACTCTTCTCCGCTTCCGCACAAGGCATGCAAAGACCATCGGGTATGAACAAGCCACTCGCCTCATAGAAGCTCTTCAGCACAGGGACCCTCCGTCCCTTCTGGAAGGAATGCACGGGTGGAGGCCGGCCTGGTCTAGTTGCCCAAAAGCGGAGGAAAGCCCCATAGGACGATGGAAGGACGAATGGAAGCAAAAAATCTGTTCGAGGTAAACCTCGATTGGGCCACTCAGCAGATTCGATGCGGGCCCCGAGGTCCTGGTGCCAGCTCATCAACAATTTTATGATTTCATTCAATTCGAACCGAAAGCGTAGCTTCCGAACTCATCCACTCGCCGCTTCCCCTTCAGCCCTAGAAACAAACGGTTACAGGCCGGGCCGCTCTGCATGAGCTCATCCCTGGGGCGAAGCCGGAGGCTGCAGACGCTAGGGTGACCAGGGCTTGCTCGCATGCGGTGACCATTGTGCGGTAGGTGAACTTTCGCGGAGACAGGGATGCAGCCGAGAACAAGAGAGAATCAAGAGTCAGGACTAGTGTAGACCGGGGCCCAGCTGGCTGTATGTACCAGGGGAAAGAAGAAATTATTATCTGCAGGAGATACCAGATGCCAACGAAGAGGAAAAGCAGATCGAGGTCTACTAGACCCAGGCCAATTTCGATGGACAAGCCGATTTAATTCGTTGCTTTCTTTCTGGCACATGTTGGGCATTCATACGTGTGCTTTCATTCGGCCCTTGTCGCATTTTATTTTTCAAGATAGCTCTTTTTATTTTCATTCCTTTTGTGTCTCGCCCACGCGGCTATTTAAGAATCCTGGTCATGGAGCTAATGGGATGCGTTTGAGTTTTTTTCTCCATTCTGCAACATGACAAGTGAACCGCCAAAGCATGCGTTGATGACGGGTAGAGAGAAATCACCTGCATAAACCAGCAAGGAAGCATGCAGCAAATCAGTAGGCGAGTCTTAAGTCACCAATTAGCAATTGGGTAAGTCAGTAGAGTCGGCGCCAAGCAGAGGAAACTGGAGAGAGAGGAAGAATGAAAAGGGAGAGTTGTAGAGGGTAGACACACACACACACACACACACACACACAGAGAGAGAGAGAGAGAGAGAGAGAGAGAGAGAGAGAGAGA